>NC_056728.1:1179505743-1179578243 GCF_019279795.1 Protopterus annectens | reverse complement strand
GGGCACAATGACCTCTTTTGATCTGGATGCGAACCCTTTTGTGATTAGGTGGGCCACATAGAAGGATTTTCTAACCACTTTGGCAATGTGATTATCAAAGGAGAGATTACTATCTACTTGGTTCCTCGGGTCTCTTATTATGTCTTCCATATTTAGGGGACTACCACCTATGTGGTAGTTTGTGGGTACTTTGTTTTTTTTTTCCAAAGGGGATGACTATGCCCTTTTTGGCATTTAGCTTGAGGCCAGGATTTTGACACCAGGCATCCGTCTCAGTTAGACCCTTTTAGAGGATGTCTGTGTCAGCCAGAGACTCAGTTATAGCCCCTAGTTTGCAGTCATCTGTGAACTTGGTCTGCCATTGTCCTCCTGTGCTTGCCTTACCTCTGAGGAGTATATGTCGAACAGGAGGGGTCTTAGGACTGATCCCTGGGGGATGCCACTTGTAACCGGTTTAGAGTCGGACCTGGCTCCCGCAACTCTCACCATGTGGGTTTTGTCCGTGAGCTAGTTGGCAACCCATCTTGTGATGTAGGGGGTTATGTTCAGGCTGGTGAACTTGTCTATAATACCAGAATGGAGAATGGTGTCAAAGGCATTTGAGAGGTCTAGGTAGGATGTGTGTACCACATTTCCCTCATCTATAGCCTTGGTAACTAAGTCAAAGAAGTCCACCGGGTTTAGGAGGCATGATCTGCCCTTAACAAAGGAGAACTGGGTAGGGTCCAATGTTTGGAGGTTCACAATGTCTCTGTTAATGAGTTCCATGATGATGTGCTCCATAGCTTTGCAGACCAAGCTAGTCAGGCTTATAGGGCGATAGTTCCCGGCTTCTGTTTTGGCTCCACCTTTGTGTAGCAGAATAACTGTTGCTGTGCACCACTCTATGGGTACATAGCCTGTGGAGAGGCTCAGTTTGAACAGTGTGTTTAGGTGAGGGGTTATTTTGTCTTTGAGCTCATGTAGGATACAATCTGGGACACCATCCTGTCCCATTGATGCTGTGTTTTTGGCTTTGGAGAGGGCTGTTTAACCTGAGTGTCTGTGATTTCAGGGACTCTACATTCTTCTTGTATGGTTATGGGCCCTTTTGAGGGTGAGAGGGGGGTGAAGTTTGCACTGAACCTGTCTGCCAGGATGTTGGCAATATAGGTCGGTTCAGTGTATTTTGTGCCATTCTGCACTAACTCTGAGCAGATCTGAGCATTGCCACTTAGATTCTTGACATAGCTAATGAATGCCTTGTGGTTATCTTTGGAGTCCATGGCAATTTTTCTTTTGAAGCTCGCCTTGGATGATTTCATGAGGGATCGTAGTTTCTTGATGATACTGATCAGGGATGTCTTCCCTTCTTGGGATTTTACTCTTTTCTGTACTAGTTTCCTCCTTCTATTGTATAGCTTGTTTATGGCAGGGGTCCACCAGACTGGTTTCCTTTTCTTAAAGGAGTGAGTCTTGGTTTTGCTTGGGATAGCATGATCCATGCATTCTTGTAGGTGCTCGTAGAATGCATTAGTAAAGGATTTTGCAGCTTGGACAGTGCTATCCTTTAGCATGGGAGTTTGAAACTTTCCACCTCGGTCTTAAGTAAAGTGAAGTTTGCTTTTGAAAAGTTTTTCACGGTGGTTTCCTTGTCCTGGGGTAGGGACGAATGTGGATATCCAAAGTGATTTGTTTATGGTCAGATCTAACCAGCAACAGGTTGACCTCCGGTGTGGAACACCAGTCACCCATGTTGGTGATGACCAGGTCCAATATGTTGTCACCTCTGGTGGGAGTGTTGACCAGTTGAACCAGGGCATTTGAGTTTATAAATTCTAAGAAAAGGTACTTGAGTAGTTCTCCCAGTTAATGTTTGGGTAATTGAAATCACCCAATATTAGGGTGTTTGGTAGGATGTTTATGTTTCCCAGTGTTTCCAGAAACATGGAATGGGGGGTCCTGGGACATGGTGGGTAATCTGTAGCAAGCTACAATTTGAATTGCAGTTTTGCCTGTAGTTAGTTGCACGTGGATGATATCTGAAGCATCGTGCTGTGCCACTAACCTGGAGGTGTGGGTATCCTTCATGAATATGGATACACCCCAGCTTAACTTTTTCTTTTTGTGGCTGGAAGAAGGACTGACCTAGGAAGTGACATTCTAATCTCTGGTCAAGCCCAAATTTGTGCCTCTGTCCTGGGGAAAACAAGCGATAATGCCAGTAAACCTAATAGACCACAGAAGTTACGTTTTTTGACAGATAAATCACATTAAAAGCAATTTCAAATATTATGGCAGTCCCGCAACCTTAAAATAAACACAATTTCTTGACAGAAAATAATTTATCAGTTAGATACTACTACTTTTAAACTGACAGAAACAATGGGTGCTCCATTTAAAAGTATTATAAAACAATCAGAAAAGACAATCAATTAAACTACAACACTCCTAGCTATAAAATAACTTTCCTGAAAAGGAAAGTAATAAAGCATCAGTAAAAAATAATAATATGGAGTTTTTTTCCCTATAGGGGAACTTATCTACCCAGCTAAGGAAAGTCACAAGTTGACCATCAATCCTCAAAAACTTCAGAGATGCATAATCTTCAGCAGCAGTAGAGTTCTGAAGGACTTCACACCCAGACATGGCTTTTAGTCAGCCCAGCTTGAACTGCTTGACAGTTTGGACATGTGAAAGGTGCCCTGAAGCTTTAAGTTGGCTGGCTGTTATATGCTTGGCAGGATATAACCCATGTAGCCAAGGTTGCTACAGCAGTGATCAATATGTAGAAGTTATCACCTCACAATTAAAATAAATGTTCATATCTCTGGAACTATAAGAGTCATGAGAAAACTCTAAATGGTAAACTGTTCAGCACAAAGCAGCCTTTACAGTTGTATTCTTTCAATTATAGGTTTTAATTTTAAAAAGACAATAATCACATTAAGTACCAGTTTTGTAGTGTTGTATGCAATGTTTATGACATCTCAGTAAGTATTCAGGCAAGACAAATACTGCCAGCAATATTTTCTTTGTACAGCGGTATGGTTTCATATGAGGCAAAGCAGTTCTACATGTGTCATTTGCTTCTTGAGATATGAAAATTAGTGCAACACAAATAATCAGTATACAAATAATATTCAATATCTCTTTGTCTGCACTAGACAGAGGTGAAATATCAATGCAGTTGTGCTTGTCATTGTACAGGACTTAAGATGTAATCCCCTAATAACTTGTCTGTAGCTCAGTTTTGGAATTATTAGTGCAAATATGAGCAGATAATTTTTGACACCTCAAGATGTCAGAAAGATGTAACTGCAGAAATGCCCAGAGGCAGCCGTTAGGCTGTAATGAGTTAATTCAGCATGACTGGAGAATTACAAGGTAATTTTTCATACCCCTAACTTATTTTATTAGATGTAATGGAGTAAAACCTTCTAAAAAGGATAGAGTCATCTTAAAAAAAATCATGTTTTCTTGCTTTCATCTCATGCATGCTTATTCTGTATTAGCCATGTATTCAGTAGATATGTCAGGAATTGCCTTTGGAAAAGTAGGCTTTGCTAAATTGGGATTCATGAGGACCTTCTATATTCTATGCGTTACCTATAATTTGTACAAATGCACAATATCTCACAAATATAAACATATTGTACTATAAAAGGGGTTCAGCCATTATATAATAGAGAGCTATCATGCATGCTGCCTTACAATCAGAAATATAGCTCAGAGTTTTGAAATTGTATCTAATTTTGTATACCAGTACATATCACTTTCCAAAATGTGGCTCCAGACTCTAGGTGTAATGCCTCCACCATTGACGTACTTGGTTCAGAAGACTACACATTTTCAGTATTATTAATTCAGCTAAATAGTTTAGCTTGCAATTAAAAAAAAGAAAAAAAAAATGAGCAGCATGTTTATTGTACAAGAAAGGAATTAAATGTTTGCAGAATCTGCTTGCGTCCCATTGAGAAATGTAAAACAGTAAAGTTAATGAAGTGTGGCTAACAGTATCTACAGTTTTGTTCCTTGAGTGAGAATCACTCATCAACAGAGACTCCTGAGTACGAGGCGATAATGCTCTGCATAGAGAAAATAATATTTGCTGCTTGTTAATAAGCTAAGAAATCTTATGCTGCTGTAAAGCATGCGAGGGGCATTATTCAGTTAATGCTATACCATCTAGATGCAGCAAATAGGCTGCTCTGTATCTCTTTTGTTCATGAAATTCCACCTCAATCATTATCTGTTTTAATAAGTAATAGTTTACTGATGCAAAATATATTCTCACCTTCATTACTTATATGAATTAAGTTATACCTCATAGACAAGTTTTAGATCCTTAGTTCTCCAAAGATCATTTCTTTCCAACATACATGAAATTACTCGTTATATCCCTGTCCATTCTTGAATTTCCAGAATGTTTTTGTTGCAAAATCTCACACTGGAAAAAGGTTTACAATCTCCAAGAATTCATGCCTTTTATATTAAACCCATGACCTCTGCCCTCTGCATTCTAAGTTCATTCTTTTATTCTTAAAAACCTCTTAAGCTCATTGATGTTGCCCTTTGTACTCTGTTCATTTTGTGAAGGTATATAAGATGTCCATCTCCAGCTGTGCATCCTTTCCATAAGTTTCTTTTAATAGGCTACTTTAATGTTTCCTCCTAGGCTTCTGATGGTGATTTTTTTTTTATATTTACCTTGCTCCCTTTGACCTGACTCTTTTGAGGGTATGTTATTGGAACAGTCTTCACAATTAGACATAATATACCAAGATGGCATCTCTCTGACTGTCATTGTAAGAGGGGCAATCATTGTACAAAAATATTTGATACTTGTATGTCAGAAGTGCTAGAATATTCCTAAATGGTTGATATAGCATGTCAGCAACAGTGCTACATATTTAGTCAATCAAGGGAAACATCCATTGCTTGTTATGATGAACAATGTGTAACCTGCAGTAAAACACTTACACACACACACACACACACACACACACACACACACACACACACACACACACACACACACACACGCACACACGCACATACGCACATACACACACACACACATACACACACACACACACACACACACACATATACATGCATACACAGACACACAGACACACAAGCACACAGACACACACACACGCACACACATGCATACACACAGACACACAGACACACACACATGCATACACACAGACACACACACGCACATACACACACACAAACACACACACACACAAATGCATACACAGACACACACACACACACACACATACACACACACACACACACACACACACACACACACACACACACACACACACACACACACACACACACTCACTCACAATCAAACATATGCACAAAAATATTCTTAGCTCATTCTATTTGTATTTTTTCAGTATAGCAACAAACAAACATAAAACTCTCAGCAATGTTTAAAAGTCTGATTTATAAGACTAGCCTAAACAAAAAGATAAGTAACAATAATCTAACAAGCTTCAGTGATTAATACAGTTACTACAGTACAACCTTATTAAGTCTTTGTGGACATTATTTTTTTCTTATATGGGTCAAGGTAAGTAAAACAAATGCTTTTGAAAGACAAAAGCATGTATTTTCTAAGAAAATTATTACTTTTACTGCTTGGGTAGTAATTTACTTTTTCCATGGCAGGTGAATAATGAAGAATTTTTATTTCTGTACACATCTACACATCCCCTGCTGCTCAGAAATTCAGACAGAATACAAAAGTGGTTGAAGCCACCTCATCCAGCATTTTTCGTGTTCGACTTTTTTTAGTCTAATACTGAAGTCTCACCTTTCATTCCTATGTCTCCCTTCATTTTTTACTGTTATGAGTTCATCAGGCTTACTAGACAACAAACCAGGGAATGTAAGAAGCAGCAAACTATATTATTAAGTACAGTTTATGTTTGACAAGTGATGTTGACACGTATCTCCTACAGATTGTAGGCTTGAGTCATTATGGCTTTAAGAAATTCAGTCAAGTAATTGTACAAGTGCTAGCAACAGAAAATGTATTATTTATCAACTTTCTAGAGGTATATTTACTCTGTATTGACACTTTTCATTGACTCAAGTCACTGAGTATATTGTTCCCTGAGGCAATAGTGTTGTTTTGGTTATCTGTGTTGAATTATCATTGTAATTTCATATACATTTGCTTGTTACCATTTTATCTAAAATCTTTTCCATGTATTTAGTTTGTGTTAACTATTAAAAGTGTTTTAGAAATGTTGCTTCATTTCACTTTTTTACTGGCAGGAAAGACATTGATATATGTAAGAAATATTGAAACATGTTACTCATTCATTTTATTTTTTTGCCTGGAGACTGTTAGCATTGTTATTTATTTTGATATGTAGCTAAGAGAAATGCAATTGCCTACAGGAAAGTGTTGCAAGATTTATAATATTGTGAAGCAGGCAAGGATGGTACTTGTTTTAAGATCTTTCCTGAAGGGCAAGCTGGAAGCATAACACAATTACATGCTTTGCCTTTGTTGGTGGTGCATTGTAGTACTGTTTTGTTACTGAAAGATAAAAGATTAACCTTTGAAACTGTTAAAACACATGATCTGCTTAGCTTCTTAGACTGTCATGGAATTGAAATATTTATTTATTTGTTTATTTACTTGCTAACCAGGTAAGAAGATTGTACTGGATTAACCTTTTTTTCAGCCTGTCCTAGTACAATGACATACCAATAAGAAACAGCCTCATTTATCTTAGCTACATAAATTCAGCATATAAAAGTTGTTTACTAAGGCTAAGCAGTGATGCAAATGGACTTAGGCTTTCAGAAAATATGTTTCAAATAACTCCATAACTTTAGCTATTTTATCTCATTGACTGTTTCAGAATATGTACATTCTTTATGTTCATAGTGAACAGCTCACATGCAACAGGCTGTATGTCTAACTCTTATGAATATGATTAAATACCTTGAAGTTAGGTATTGATTCAAAGCTGTTCGAGTGAGTCTATTTTTGTTAACTGAACGAGCACCAGTAAACCAGTCAGTGATGATAAAAATGCTTACCGTTGTTTATAACAAACAAACTCAAATGAACCAAATACAAACCACTATCAGAACGGCGCCATCGGCCGATTATGAAAATGGGAAAACCCAAAATAAAAGAGCGGCTGTATAAGTTACTAAATAATCTGCAAGTAACTACAAAGATGAAGAGTTCTTTATTTTAAAACAAACATGTTATACTAAGCGATTTCATCCCGTGTATTAAAGAGACTTTATTAGAGTAACATAACTACAAAGGAATACTATTTAAAAAGGCAAAAGCCGGTGAAAATACAATGTATTAGTACACACATAATTCCTCCTAAATTTAAAGAAATAGTACTCCTTTAAATCAATTGCATTACAAAAAAGAATAATAAAAGGTAAAGCCGTGCAACACACAAATGTAAAAATAAAAAACATATTCGCATATTGTGTATATTTTCTATGACAAACTCCTCAAATTGTGAAAAAAACAGTTGAAAAACAGAAAAACGGCAGTAGCGGAACCACAGCAATACTGTTTTTATTGTAGATAGAGTAAGCGCTTTTGTCAGTGTACTCCACCAACTTCATCAGACAAGTGACATAACATATAGTTGCAATTTAAATACTTTCAAACTGCCAAATCAATTACACAATTAAAACTATTAGTTTTTTTTTAAATTAAAGGGATATTCCCAGAAAAACACATTGCAACAAAGAACGCCAAAGTGGGAATAAAAACAACATTACTAGTACTGTGACCTAGTTAAATATAAATGAGTTCTTTAGATTAGCAGAACATTGCAAAGTCTTTATCATAAATAGAAACATAAAAATATATGAATAAAAACAGAAAACTATATGGTTAAAACCAGTCGACCAGTATGACAACAGTATTACCTACTCAAAGTTTTGGTCCCTTCCCTGTATACCTATTTGTATCGTAAAATTCTTCGCCCAAAAACTTAGATGCGAACCAACACCAAAACCATATATCTGGTGCTAATTCACTACGCTTATGTTTAAATGAAAAAAGTTGGAAGTTCATAGGCGTTGTTTGAGCCCAAACCCAATACTTTGAAAAGACTTACACCATATATTGTGATTCTAATGATGCACCAGAAAATACACTAAAAAATACAAAGTATATAATGTAAGATGTGTTATAAGTGTAGTTGTATTAATAATATTATTAAATTAAACAAGCCATAGTTAGAATAGCCTTATCTATTCAGAGCCTTAAGTTTAAGAAGGCAATTAATGCAAATATATGGTGTAAGTCTTGGTCACAGTACTAGTAATGTTGTTTTTATTCCTACTTTGGCGTTCTTTGTTGCAATGTGTTTTTCTGGGAATATCCCTTTAATTTAAAAAAAAAATGGTTTTAACTGTGTAATCGATTTGGCAGTTTGAAAGTATTTAAACTGCAACTATATGTTATGTCACTTGTCTGATGAAGTTGGCGGAGTACACCGACGAAAGCGCTTACTCTATCTACAGTAAAAACAGTGTTGCTGTGGTTCCGCTGCTGCCGTTTTTCTATATATTTTCTATGAAACTAGATTTCAATAATAAAACAAAATGAAATATGGAAAAAAAAATTTGTAAAAATCAGTACAGACACATACCTGAATAAGAAACAATGCTGTTCAGAAGAACAACTATGTAACAAATATAAAATAATGGAAGTTCACTGAACGTATTTAAAAATAAACATAAACTTGTAAAAACAAATCTCATATCTATACTGCCATGAAGTAATCTAATACATAGTTGCCCTCAGCTTAAGAAAATATGAAAGGGAAATGGAATCACTGAGGGCATTAGGGCCGGTGCATTCAGGTTGATCTGCCACTCAGCCTCTTTACAGTCAAGTTGAATTTTTCATGGCCCTCCTCTACTAACCAATTGCATCACATAAATAATAAAAAAATGAAATTCATGTCCCTCACTAGACTATCTATTATGTATATTATATTTTATCTATAATATGTTGTATATTATATTATGTATTGTGTCTCCATAAGGTATCTCTTGTGTCTTTTTTCTTGCTTTCCCTCACATGCTCATAAATGTTATCCTTGAGCGACCTTTCGGTTTTATCAATACAAAATGATGGACATTTTGTACAACTTGCAATGTACACCACCTTATCACTTACACAATTACAACAAGAGGGTCATTTTGTATTACCATACCCAATAACATTTATATATTCTCCTTCATAGATGAAAGGGTAAATAGAACACCTACCACATTTAATCATCTTGGGGCTCCTGTTAGTACCAGCATGATGTATATTGTGGGTATAAAACTTCATGTGTTTACATGAGTTAGAAGTAATTGGTGGATGTATTTGTCAAGCCATCTGTCCGTCCATCCATCCATCCATCCATCCATCCATCCATCCATCCATCCATTCATCCATCCATACATCCATTTCTCCTCTCATTTAGTTTTTAAACTTCTTTTCTTGTTGTGGGTTGCAGTGGCACCATGCTATGTATCTGCAGTAGCCATCTTGGGTCTGCTTGCAGTTATCTCATAGAAGGTTGTGTCATGCATACCTTCTATGGCAGATGCCCAAAAATGGTAAAAGATTTGCCATTGTCATTATCTTATTCATCATCATAACATGCTTCAAAAAACTAAACCATTTCCATTCATTTCAGATAAGTGATCACTCTATCCTGACATCCTGTAGTTTTGACAATCTCCATAATCTGTCATGGAGTATGTGCCCAGCATCTTTACAGAGGAACCTCATTTCCATTGTTTGTATCAATGATCTTCATTCTTTTAAGCAATATCCACAGCATATGTTAATTAGTGAGAATCAGGACATAGGATGAGAAAAAATTGAGAGCTTTGTCTTTTTATTCAGTTGTAGATTCACCATCAGATTCAGTTGTAGATTCGCCATCAGAGCCTGATACAATGTTACCATTTCTCCAGTCCACTTGGCTATATCTCTGTGTCATGTGCAATCATCAGTGAACAAAACCTCCAAGATAGTTAAACTGCTTCATCTGAAGAGATATTCTACCTTCACCTGCTGAGAATGTGATATTGTTTTCAAGGAGAAGACCTTGATGTCTTATTTTTGAGGTACTAATTTTCATCCCAAAGTATTCAGATTTAGCTGTGAAGCATCATAGTACTCTGGCAAATACAGTTATTTGCAGGCAGGAGGACAACATCATCTTGTTACCATGCAAACTGCAGTTCTAATCTCAGCTGGATAATGCTCAAATGTGACTGAACACTGATACCCTGCACATGATCATTGCAAACATTACTGGAAAGAGTCCTATGTCCAAATACTGAACATATCTGGCTTAAGGCAAACGATGTGTACAGAAGTTTTTCTCAGAAACAACAATGACCAAATGGCATGGGAAAGTAGACCAAAGATCTGTATTACCATAATACCTCATGCAAGACAGTTTGGGATAAATGGTCATATGCCTTCTTGAGGACCACAGAAAAGATGTAGACAGCATTTCCAAACCATTATGCCCTCTCCATTATCTGCAACAAGGATATAACTGATGCATTGCTTAAGCCAAAAATAAATCCACATTTTTGCTGCATAATCAGATAATTTATTAGAAGAAATTAATTTTGAGCACTGTGGCATAGACTTTACCAGTGATGATAAGAAGTGTGATCTCAATAAAATTGGGCACAGATTACTCTTTCCTTTCAAAATGGAGAGTGCAATGTAATAGTTTTCTTCTCAAGCATTTAGAATCAAGCCTCCAATTCCTCTGTTTGGCACATTCATTCTCCTCCTCCTTTTCCAGCATCAGTAGATGGGTGTAATTATATATCCCAACAATGAAGTTTACTGACATGCATTTTCTGATCACACTGTACAACCTCCCCACTAAATCACCACATATACAAGGAAATCAGAAGTGATTTAGAATCATTCATACAAGATGGCTCTTCAGTGCTCATCAATATATGGGGCTCTGTCAAGTACGCTGATCTTTAAATGAGCTACGTCTGAGGAAACAGCAACTCAGATATATATATATATATATATATATATATATATATATATATATATATATATAT
The DNA here is from genome assembly GCF_019279795.1 of Protopterus annectens. Classification (NCBI taxonomy): domain Eukaryota; kingdom Metazoa; phylum Chordata; order Ceratodontiformes; family Protopteridae; genus Protopterus; species Protopterus annectens. The sequence continues at coordinate 1,179,567,131 of NC_056728.1, read as the reverse complement.
AGATATATATATACACACACACACACACACACACACACACACACACACACACACACACACACACACACACACCCACACACACACACGCATATATATATATACAGCACACACATATATATATATATATATATATATATATATATATGTGTGTGTGTGTATGGGTCCCCTTCACATTGTAGACACTTCAAAATGCCGAATTTCATATGTCTAAGACCAGATGATCAACATTTGAAATGCCGACAATGTGGATCCGGCATCTCCATACAGCGCTGAATGAAAAGATTTCCATTCCTGCACTGTAGTGCGATCGCGGAGTTGGTATATTTAAGTTACGGGGGTGTAGGGGACAGAGCACCTACTGGGGGGTGCAGGGGGGCTTGCCACCCTGCTAGCAGTGTTTAGGGAAGTGTTTGTTGTTTTTTACTTTTGTTTTTCATATGTTCGACATTTCAAATGTCAATCATATGGTCTCAGTCATATGAAATTCGGCATTTTGAAGTGCCAAACATATGAAGTAGATATATATATATATATATATATATATATATATATATATATATATATATATATATATATATATATATAGACATATTCTGTAAAATTGACTTGTGTAACTTTAAAGGTTGTATATTTCATGACTGAGATGTAGGGGCAAATAACCCACAGGCCCACTGCAAAAAATAGCTATGTATGATTAACGTTTTTATGATGGCGTAATAGGTGGCAGGATATTGTTGATCAGACTAGTCTGACAGAACAATTCAGCTTACCTAGCTCAGATTTCCTACCTACTAAATGAATCAGGCTCACACTCCATTGCTGTTCCAGACTGGGAAGGATGTGTTCTCTCACTAAGGAAGAAAGACTTGTTGATTCTATTATATAAAAGTATGTTCTAAATTCAGATAGATTGATATTTTGTAGACATTGGCAGTAACACAGATTTTCTAATTTTCTGGTTGAAATGCCAGTATGTTTTAAGTGTGGACTATCTGAGTACTGGCATAACATAGCATAGTCATTGAAACTGTCACTTTAGACCAGAACACTCACTCACCTCAACTTGTATGTCTTCTGATATTTACTATTTTTAGGACTGTTAGCTTGCTTTATTGAGCAATGTGTACATAGAATCTATTTTTGTTGTGTATGCATATACAGATGCACTAAAAAATTGTAATGAAATCATAGTAATGACTGGACATTGAAACGTGAGTATAGTTCTAGGCTTTCAAATCATGAAAATGGAGTTTCATTTTTTAAAGTGTAAATCAGTGTAACTGCATATTGGCTAAGATGTTGGAATGGGTTGTACACCTCCATCTCTCCCCGTTCATTAAGTCAAATATGACACTTAGCGCGTAACAGCATGACTTTACAAGTGGTGCCTTATCTCTGAAATACCAGCCCAGGGCCTCTTCCAAGCAGCAGCAGAAGAGTGAAAGTCAGACAATGGCTGTGGATGCAGTCTGTCTCCAGGAACACTGCTCTTGGCAGATGTAAGCATTTGATTCTTGCTGGTATGTCTAACCATCCCACATACAATCCATCTCCTCCACAGCTGGAAGGTGAAAGACAATGTCCCAAGTACAACTTTATGCTACCAGAATAGTGTCCCTTTTAGCGCTTTGTCCTCCTGATCGACAATTGCCTGCAGACTGCATATTAAATGCAATACCACCTTCCTGCCCCTAGTCATAATACACAGGTAGTGAAACAGTCAAGGGAAAAGAGAGAGTGAATCAGCAAATGACCTGACCTAATACTCAGATAAACCACCCTCAACCAGAATGCAAACTCCTTATTATTCAGAATCTTTTGGAAACACATGCCATAGCCAAACAGTAGGATCACAGTACTAAGGAAGTGTTTGCTCTTACTAGAACTCAGACATAGACCCTGTGAAGCATAATGGGACTAGGTTGTGGGAAACTAAGGGTTTATGGACCAGCCCACCCACCTGGTAAAAAAACAGTAAAGGACCATATTCCAGAAGGCTTGCTCTTGGTGTAAGTGACTTACCTCAGTATAAGCTTACCCCAATTCCTAAAGATCTGATCTGGATGTAAGTGGTTTATTCCATGTAAGCTTGTTCCAATATCTAAAGATCTGTTCTGGGTGTAAGTGACTTACTCCAGTGTAAGCTTGCCCCGATTCCTAAAGATCTGATCTGGGTGTAAGTGGCTTATTCCAGTGTAAATCCTATCTATAAAGCAGGCTTACACCAGGCCTCATTCCAAAAGAATTGCTCTCTGTGTAAGAGACCTACTTCAGTGTATTACACCTAAGTAAGTTAGATACACTGAGGGCAAGTCTTTTGGAATCAGCCCCTAAGTGTAATAGAATTTTGTCTGTTCTCATTGGCCTGCTTGCATTGCTGCTACAGTTCCACTAATAATAGTGCCTATCCTATTTAGCTCTATTTACCTTATTTTTGAGATTTTTCACATGGATGAGAGCACAATATTGATTCATTAGGTTCTCAGTGGGAAAGGGTATGCATGTTATACAGTGATGTATTACATGTGTATTTAACTTCTAATGCCATTTAAAAGGGTACCTGTTATTTAATCGACCATTTTAAATGTCAAATACTGGAAGTTCGAATGGGGAAGTCCAAAAAATAGAAATGTTGAAGCCGTGGAAATTCAAATTCTTTCCCAGGGAAAGAATTTGGTTGGCTAATTCCGCGGCTTCAACATTTTCTGTACTGTGGTGCGAAAGTTACGGATCGGGTTAAAGTAAGTGTGCGAGTGTGACGGATGTTGGAGTTAGGGTGCGGTAAGGTAAGTGCGCGAAAGTGATGGACTTTAGGGTTAAAGTGCAGATAAGGTAAGTGTGCGATAGTGACAGACTTTAGGGTTAGGGTTAGGGCGCGGGTAAGGTAAGTGTGCGATAGTGACGGATTTTAGGGTTAGGGCGTGGGTAAGGTAAGTATGCAATAGTGACGGACTTTAGGGTTAGGGTGCGGGTAAGGTAAGTGTGTGATAGTGACGGACCTTAGGGTTAAGGTTTGGCTTAAGGTTAGTGCATAGATAGTTGTGTATGTAAGGTGTAATATAGGTTTATTAGGTTTTTGGTGTGCCTGTGTTGTGTGGGTGTTTTTCGGAACAGTGAATTTTTTCCCTGGGAAAAAATTTGCTGTTCTGAGGTTTCGATGTTGTCATATTTCGAACTTCCAAGTTCGAACAGATGATTTTCGAAACTTTGGAAGTTTGATTATATGACATAGACACATTTAAAATATACCTTGGCTGACTAATTAGCAGCATACATTCTGAGCATAACGCACTGAACCTTGATACACCTTAAGGGGCATCTTCATTCCATGTCACTTTAATAGTTTCAAAGGGATGTTGACTCTACGGCTTCATAGGTTCATAGGTGAATACTAAGCTAACTGCTAAGTCTAGCCAATAATTTAAAGTCAGAATCAAACACTGTATGTTTTGTCCATGAGGTTAAGATCTTAACCATTATACTAAAGCCATCACTACAGTTTAATACTTGGCTATCAGAATGAAGACTACTACAAACCTAGACAACAGACAGACATCAGAATCCAACCCTGTACCTTGTACTTAGGAGGTAAAGATTTAACCGTTATGCCAAGCCTTCCATGGCTTCCCAAGTGATACATGACCTGAAACCATGGTATTATAGGTGTTCATATAGCCATTTCAGCAAAATGAAAATGCAGAAATTACAGTATAACAAATTTATATTTGCTTAAATATTCCAGCACATACATTTTGGAGTTCTGTGTCACTTAATATAGACCAAAACAACAAGATGTAAACTCAGCAAAGTGAGCATTTTGACAGCATTGAAAAAAAATGCAAAAAAAAAACAGAAGGAAGTAGATATGTAAGTGCATTTTTACATCTGTTTTTAAGAAGAGAGTATGATTTCAAGATGAATAAATGATGTATACAATTGTGCTTCATTAACACTCCAGCCATGAGCAATTCTTTGCAGCAGCTACTGAATACTGGCTCACACATTCCAGTAAATCTGTAATTTTCTTTTACTCTAAGTGCTTACACGTGAAAAAAGTCATAGCGAATCACCCACAAACAGCAATGATATATGATGAAGAAAAACAAAACATGGCATCTACATATCATGAGTAATGTACCCGATTCCCTTCTTGAAAAGCGATTGCGGTAAAGACTTCTGCTCATCCAGCCATAAACTGAAGTAATTTCCACCATATAAATCACTTATTTTTTTAGCTGGGACTGGTAACATTTGAAAGATACAAAATTATAAGTATAGTATAATTGTTTTCATTTTTCCTTTCTTTATGTCATTCTTATTTTATATTTTTCTTTTTCTTTTGATCTCATTTTCATTGTATTTTCAAAATTCTAATCAGATTGATATAATGTGCAGACAATGAAAATGTGTAATTTCTAGCAGTGGGTTAAAGGTGCACAGAAAGGTTATCATTTTAAGAGTTGAATGAGGATTTTAAATTTATCTGGCAATAGCCATGAACTGCATATGTAAGCAAATATCTTCCATTAGATTTATAGGCCAAAATGTGTAAAACAAAAATACATAGTACAGTATAATCTACTGCTCGACTCTCCAGATATCTTTGGTCTGTTCCTCATTAAATGTGTGGTTTTCTGTTAAAACACTGACAATTGAAGCCACTAAATATTAAATACATATGAGTTTCAGACTTTATATACTTCAGAAAATGTATATTAACATAAATCCTGTTATTCTAGCAACTTTCTAACTTTATAAGAGCAATATTTAAAAATCTGTCTTTGCCCCCCATCCCCCCATTATTTTAGGCTTTGACCAGCATTATTTTAGAGGTGTGCTTGTAGAGAACTGCCATGCTAGAGAGAGAGATCCCTATCAGTTGATTGAGAATCCAGACTAACACCCCCACCCTTACCCCCCCTACCTAGACTCTTAACCTAACTATACTACTGCCACTACTAACCACAGTCAGAAATAGCTAGTTGTCTTTACATACTTTAACATCTTGTCTCACAACTTTGTTACTAATATTATAAATGACAAGAAACTATCTTAACTTGCAACATTTTATGTATATACTGTTGATAATCAATATCTTGTTATTGTATTAAAGCCAACAACCTGTAATGTTGTTTACTATTGCTGCAACTTTGTATCTCTATCATGTACATGATGTGGAGCTTTTCTCCCCTGGCATCCACTGAAAAAGGACCTGCGTCCTGTCGGAATTCATATAGTTGAGACAATATGATCAAGTTTTTGAAAACTGAAAGCTTTTGAAGGGAGATTGCAGTACAGGGAGTATCAGGGAATTTACCCTTTACTTCACTGTAGTGCGATCTAAGAGTTGGTATACACAATTTGCAGGGGGTGTGGGGTGCACAGCCCCCCCCCCATGCAGGATGCAGAGGAGAAAGCCCCCCCCCCCTGTATAAATGTAATAAAGTAGAGTTTTTTCTTTGTTGTTGATGTTCGAGTTTTCGGAAACTCGATCATATGGTCTTGTATGAATTCTGAGTTTCTGAAAACTCAAATAATGCATAATAATAAGAATAAATTATGATTTCATGAAAGGCTTTCAGTGAAAAGATGAAGAGTATAAGCTTATATATAAACTTTATTTTCTTAAAAATGCATAGTACTCAGAATGTATTCTGATTTAAGTTAAGAGTTTCTGGGAAGAGCTAGCAGAAGGAATCCAAGTGTTTTACTGATAATGTTTAGATCAGTGTGCAGCTAAACAACATATTTAAACATACATAACTACAGATAAGCTATAGATCTGTAAGGAAGTGTAAGGCACTGCACGTAGCAAAATATATAATATAAATACAGCTAAGATTTTGATGTAAATGCTGCAAATAAAAACACTGGTGTGAATTTAGTGTTTTAAAGGAAAACATAAGGTGAAACATGTGACATTAACAGTAGGCATTATAAAAGTAAATATTGTAAATATTCAGGGAATACTCATGTCATAGCTGGTGGCTTTGAAACTAAACATAAGGTATGTAGATTTAAAATTAGGCATTAATGCAAAATGAAAGCTGCAATAATTGCTTTATGTTAGGAAATTATAAAACCTTGCATTGCATTTTGAACATTGTGTATGTATAAGCATGCATATTCATGATTATGTATGTAAATATTACAACGCGTTATTTCTTGAAATTATGAAATAACTTATACTACTACTTCATTTTTATTAACTTGAAGCCTGGGTGAGTATAGGTGATCTGCTATTTCCTCATAACCCGAGTGAATATTTGAAAAAATGGAGTGTCTTTTGTTATATTGCTGCTATTGTAGGGTTTGTGCATTGTTATCTGTTTATCATCCTGTTTTTCCATGCACACTGTCTTGTGTCACTTGTTATGATGCTACTTTTGTGTGATTTAGCTACTATACATGTGTGTGTGTATGTATGTATATATATATATATATATATATATATATATATATATAAAATATAATATAGACATATATTTACATATAGATATATATAGATAGATATAAATATACATTTATTGTCTGTAACAGTGAGGTCAAGAAGTAGCAATTAAAACTGAATAAGGATCAGCTGTGTGGTTTATTACTGGCAAAACAGTGCAACAAGGTTGTATTTTGTCAAAATACTTATTTAATTCATATGTTGAAAGTATCATGTTAAAAACTAGGTTAAATGGATCAGATATTGTTATCAGAAATTTGGGGAGACATATTAAAGCTTGCCTACTGCTTGTCGAGTGCAGAGCGGATGAGATTATATACTACTGGATGAAGTTGTATCCGGTTGATTTCAGCTTGGAGATGCTGAACTCCTCAGATTAGCTCTCTCCGTAGATAATCCTTGTTGGTGCAGTTTGTAAGTGGGCTGTAGCAGTGATTCCTTTCCTAGAGGAGAGTTCACCCTTCTCCATGTCTGTTCAATCATGGAGGTAGTATACATAAGCAAAAGGAGCTGGGCATCAGGATACAGGGTGCAGTCTTACATTTATTTATGTTTTTTAATTGGGTGGAATTCCTGACAAGTTGTGCTTGGTGATTTAGAGTCTTACCAAGTCAAAACCCAGATGTTCTCACTGGAAGCAATATTATCAACCTCAGATATGCAGGAGATACTACTCTGATAAATGAAAGTGAAGTAAAGGTGATAAGCATGTTGACAAATGGGAGAATTGAAAGTGTAAAAGCTAGCCCACTGCTGAGCATTAAAATTAAAAAAATAAATAAAATGATGTCATCTAAATAAATAAATAAAATGATGTCATCTAGTCATATCAATCATTTACAAAAAGATGTGAAAGAAGTGTTGTGTTGTGCAGTGATACTGTTAGAGAAATGTTTATTAGTAATATAATGTGCAGATTTAGGGTTGGGGCAGAGGTAGACTTAAGTTTAGTAATAGAGCACAAACGTAAGTTGAGCAGGAGGAATTCCACTACGTAAGACCAAGGGACAGATAACCAATACAGTAACCCTAATCCTAAGACTAACCTGTGAATATTCATAGATATACACCAAACTCAATAACATTTTCAATCAGAATTCATTTTCCTGCACATTGCTACATACATACATTATAGAAATGATCATTCAATTGTTTCAGTCATTTGAGCATTCAGTCAAATGTATTTTTGATATATTGAGCTAAATCCATATATCTATAGCTATATAAATACACACACACACAAAACATACACACACATATATATATATATATATATATATATATATATATATATATATACATATGTATATGTATATATCTGCATATGCAGAAATGCAGAAATAGAGATTGATAGTTATAAAATGAGATTGTAATCAGTATTAGGAATATATCAAAAAAATGTGTGGGCAAAATGTTATTTTTAACTAAACATGTAGAATAAAAATGAGCATCCAGTTTAGGATTTGCAGAAAGAAAATGGAACTCATTCAGTCTAGTGACTAAAAAACATACTAATATTATACTAGGCGATGTCTTGATTTTATGGTAGAATGGCAAATGTGCTTTCTATTTAGAGTATTTATATGTGTTTTCATTAGACGTGTGTGCTTTTCTCCCACACCCCAAAGATGTTAGGGCAAGTGACTTGACAATGTCAGAATTCCCTGAATCTATTCTTGGCCTGCATGTGACATGTTGAGGACTGGCACCTACTCAGGATGGTTTCTTCTTTTATGTCTACTGCTAACTAAAATAGATTCTGTCTCCCTCTGACTGTGAACTGCTTATAGTGGTGCTAAAAATGAATGAATTGAAAGAATAAATGAATGAATGAAAAGCGTATACATTTAATTAGTTTTTTCTTCAAGCTGAAAAATAAAATTAAGTTTTACTCTAGCTCTGTTTTAAAAGAGGTGAATCATACACCTTGGCAACCAGTAACTTTGCACTAAGTAGAAAGCTGCTTGCCAAAGAATGAAAGCTGCATGGAGGTGCTGTGTGCTTAGTCAATAGATGTCTTTCTTAAGAGGAAGCATACAGGATTAATTGCAACAGCAATAACTCATAATGCACATTGGGGGTGTATCGTCTTTTGTGATGTGATGGATATGGCAGGTTACACCGTGGAAGAAGGCCTGCATGGCTTCACTTGTTCCTCACAGATTTTTCTCTTACCGTGACTGAATAAGAAGTATTAACCAATGCGCTAGCTGCCTTTCTTTCCGAGTTCAGAGAAGGTATTTGAATGTTTATCTAATAAGGGGTTGGGTGAGGGTAGGAAGGAAGGTAAAAAGGAATAGAGCCTGCCATTGTATTTCATTTTAAAGAAGTAAATACCAAACAGGACTCCACTGGTGATTGGTCTCTTTGAGGAGTTAACTTTCCCTATTTTGCTTTCCTGCTTCCTATCTTTGAGGCAGTTGGCAATCCAGCTGGTTATGCAGGTTTTTTCCCCAAGTTTATTTAGATTATCTATTATGCCTGTGTAGGGGTTGTGTCAAACGCCTTAACAAGGATTATGTATGTGATGTGTACTCTTTTACCTCCATCCATTGTTTTGGTTACCTTTTCAAAGAAGTCCAACAGGTTGAGTAAGCATGACCTGCCCTTGACAAATCCAAACTGAGACGGAACCAGTGTTTGGAGGTTCCCTATGTCCTAATTCATTAGGGCCATGATAAGGCTTTCTTTCCATGATTTTATGTATGAGGCTGGCCATACTTAAGGGTATGAAATTCCCTGGGTTTGTGGAAGGTCCTCCCATATACAGCAGTATGACTATAGCTATTCTCTATTTGCTTGGCACAACACTTATAAGGAGGTAGGGGAGTAATTTGTGCTTCATGCTAGTTAAGATTTATTCAGGGATATCATTAGGACTCCATAATGCAGCATTTTTAACTTTTGATACCACTTTCAGGACATATTTTTGTGATAGCTGGAGGTGATAGTTCTTGCGAGAAGATGGAGAGGAAAAGGGGGTAAAGATTAAGATGAATTTATCAGCCAGCTAGTTAGCTATATCTTCAGCCCCAGCATAGGTATCAGTTTATCCCCTAGAAACCTGAATTACTGACAGACATCAGTTGAAGGTGAGCATACTTTGACATTTTTATTCAGAAGTTATTGTTTTGAGCCTTGCTCCCTTTCGAAGCACTGATATTCCTAAAAATCAGCTTTATTGCCAATATTGCCATATTTAAAGAGAAAGTATTGTTAGTGCATTAATACTGTTTTGCATCTTTAGTTTGTGTTAGAAGTTTACTGTCAAGTTATATTAGTAGTAGCTACTTAGCCCCACGATTAGCACCATCAGTGAAAGATTTCTGATTATGAGTTTTGGAGTGTTGTGTCTGCCTTACTTCACTTGGATGTAATCTGCTGTGAATTTTTTCTTTATGTGATTGCCATGCTGTTTGACAACATAATGCTGTTATGCCCTGGTTGCTTCTCCTAATTGAGTAACATAAATCAATGCTATGGGTATGAATGCATTTGGTTGCTGACTTTATTACTACCTTAAAGTCACTCTAGATGTCTATACAGTTTGAGTGCAAGTAATCATGACTGTATTGGTGTTCCCTAGACTTTGCAGACTTATATGCCTAATAAGAGGTACCACTGAGCTTTCTCCCATTAAGTATTTTTTAAACTTGATTCTGAAAATGTATACATTCCACTAAAATTTTATAAGCATGAAGTAGTTGTTTTCTTATCATTCTTAGCTATTAATTTCTGTTTACTTCCAAGGTCTGTACTTTAGTTCCTTGCTGTCCTGTCTGCAGTATATCGTTTTCTTGTTTTTTATATGCCTTTTCAAATCCATTTCTGTCTTTTAGAATCCTTGCCACTCTGTGTTAATGTCTTCATGGAATATGTTCTGCATTTGGAGCATATTTTTGCATTTGCTTAATTGGGCACTTTAGTGATTTCTGGAGTATCTGTAAGGTTAAACTCAGTTGCAAGGAAACCCTATTACTGGTATTTTGAACATTTTCAGACTTGTAAACCTAATTTCTCATTAATGTTGCAGTTTGCTTCCTATATTCCCTCTTTTTTTTCCTTTGTCACTGTCAAGCCATCATTTGATTATCTATCAGGCTTTTGAAATAACCTGCTTTCGTATTAGGTTCCTGAAATACGGTCAAAGTATCCAACTTCTATCAAACTGAAAAATATTTTAATCAGTATGCAAGTTTTGAGCTGTAGTCTAAAAACATCAAACGTTCATATGAGTGAACATTTTTTTATGCTGTGAATAGCAGTGAATGCTCCCATAAGCAAACATATTTTCCAATGATGTTTTTGCCGGCAATGTTTTGTATGGGGTTATGCTTCAGTAAGGTAAAGGAATATGCCCTTCCCTCTCTGTTGTGTGGACTCAGAGGTGGCATATATAATAAGCTGTAATGAGATTCAACATTTATTGTTTTCAGTTGCTTTAGATTTGATCTAAAGTGATTGTTCTTTGGTTGTTACTGTGACTATTTGACGTTTGTTCAACACTAGATGCTTGAACATGTTTTTTTTTCTTATAGTTCGCACCAAAGCTTTATCCCTGATATACATGCTCAAGATGGATTGTAGCTAATCTGTCAAAATGCCATAGATCATCTAAGTTCCGCTATACAAAGCTTTTACCAGTTATCTCCACATTTTATTCTTCTGTGGAAAATGAAAGTATAAGACTAATTTGCACCCATTTGGTCCACCTCATTTTCTGGTGCTGAAATACAACATATTTTAACTACAGTTCTTAACATTAATTATTTGCTAGCAGTAGTGGAATTGACCTGCTCCAGTTACGTTACTGATACAGGAAAGATATCTTACCATTTACAGAGTAGAGATTCTTCTAATACCAATAAGGTGTAGAAGAAGTTGCATGAGATTTAACAAAAGTAGGCATGCATGTATGTTTCAAACTTTTTTTTTGACAAAATATATATATTTAGATGATAGTATGCTAATTCTTGTGTGTCTAAAGTGCTATACTTCATAAAATATTACATTTATGTAGTACTTTATTGCTGGCATTCAATGACTGGCACCTTAAGCACAGCCAACATTGCTTTTATTATTCCAATACTGGTGCTGTGTGACTGCTGAGTTTTTATTTTTGAGAAATGGTGGGTCAAGGGGTATCCACCCCGGGTACAAGGTGTGGGGGGTTGATTGGGAGATGCAGATTAGTCAGTATTGCAGTATCAGTATTCATTATGAATGTCATTAGAGAAATGAGCATTTATTTTGTGGTTCTTCAAAACTTTGTGTGTGGTATAAAAAGCAGCAAGCCGTTACAAGTAGAAAGAACTCTACAGCTCTATTTTTGAGGGTATCACTACACGAACTGCTGCTAATCAGATATGCATTAAGCACTGAATGGTGCTGGTAGTCTGAGTGATGTAATGCATAACTGAACAGAAATGTTGTGCTAAAACTACATAATTAAAGAGAATGTGAAAGTCAGCACATGATCACTTGTGCAATATAATGTCACATTGTGGCATCTCTTGTTCATCTGACATAAGAACTGTGGTTACAGCACTGTGGATATGCCCAAGAAAATGCCAACCTTGTTCATCATATATGTGTGGAGGAAATGGGATTATTAATGAAATATGAAAAGGGGAAGAACAACAAGTAGAGAGGAGTACATAAGGATAGCCATAATGAATGATGTGTAGGGAGATGGAAGGATATTTATCTTTAAGGGAAAAAGTAAATTTTTTTTCATATATAAGAATATATATATATATATATATATATATATATATATATATAATATATATATATATATATGGATTCCATTCTCTTAATCGACAACACAGTTTGTTGAGTAACAGAAGATCGAACCCACTTCAGCGAAAGTGCACAATATCGAAAGTGCACTTTCGCATAAGCCGGTTACAGTGGGGATAAGGAAATATATCCTTTTCCGCACTGTAGTGCGATCTTGGAGTTGGTATATTTAAGTAGGGGGTGTGGGGGGCACAGCCCCCCCACATGGGGATGTAGGGGGGCTTGCCCCCTGCATAAACAGTTTCAATTTAATTTTTTGTTTTTTTGACAATCGGCTTCAGCGAAAGTGCACATTCGATGATGCTCACTTTTGCTGAAGTGGGTTCAATCTTCTGTTACTCGACAAACTGTGTTGTCGATTAAGAGATGTAGACCTACATATATATATATATATATATATATATATATATATATATATATATATATATTGCCAGTGTATTTATTTATTTATTTATTTATTTATTTATTTGACATTTGTTTACTTAGAAAGTCCAACTGGGCTATAAAGAACCAATTACAAAGACATTTAATGTAGAATAATATATAACAAAATAAAATGATTAGTGTAGTTATAAACACGGGCAAGAGTAACTAACTTCAGTATAACAGTAGCACAGATATAACCAAATGATTAGCTGCATACAATAATTGCAGAGTAGTTTTCATATAATTTAGTGTCTATGCTAACACGTAGATGTCATAGTTTAGGAAAGATAGGAGAGGATGTGGTAGAATGAAGGTAATGAAGTTGTAGAATGAAGGTAGATGAAGAGAGGTGTTAGAGGAGAATGATAATAATGTAGTGGGAAGGCAGATCGAGCTAAGAGACGGCTAGCAGAAGAGTGGGGACAAAAAGGGTATGAGTGAAAACTAAGGGGATAAAGGAAGGCAGAGTTAAGTGCACGCTTGAAGGATGTGTGAACGGGGTTAGATCTTAAGGATAAGGAGAGGGTGTTCAAACTTTTAGCTATAGAGAAGGAGTACAGGCTTTGTCCGACTGATTTCATTGGACGATGTTGTTGTAGAAGATAATATTTAAGACCGGACAGGCCGTGGGTCTATGAATGATTTTATGCACTGTGATGAGATGGATGAAGGTAAGGTAAAGTGGAAGTTCAAGCCAACTGAGTTTGTGGAGGGCTATGCAGTGATGTGAGGAGTATTTTACATTGATAGCAAACTTAGCAATTTTATTGTAGCAAGATTTGAGCTTTGATTTTAGGCAGGTTTGAAGATTGCTGAAAAGTGGGCTCCATATAAGAGACCGGGTCAAAAGTAGGTAATAGTTACTGTGTGTTTAGTGTGAGTGTCTAAGAAATCTTTGTGACGATAGAGAGTTCCCAGTTTCTGGTGTGTTTTCTCAGTGTTATTATGCATATGCAGGTCAAACTTAAAGTGTTCATCAACAGTGGCACCTTTGTGTGAGAGTTGTTCTGTTATGGTGTTGTTCTGAGAGAGAATAGTTTTTTATTTAGGGAGTATGTTTTGGGGGTGAAGAGTATAAGTTTAGTTTTAGTGGGATTAAGGACTAGATGATTATTAGAAAGCCAGTTCTCAATGGAAGTGAAAGCAGTATGGGTAATTTATTGGAGATGTGGCATGGAATTAGATGAACAAATGATGCAGAATCATCAGCAAACTGTATTAGTGTACTCTGTTGGGAGGCAGTATATAGGTCATTAGTAAAGATGTTAAATAAGAGGGCACCAAAAATAGATCCTTGAGGAACTCCAGTTGAGGTGTCTTGAAAAGGAGAGTGGGAATCTAGCAATCTAACTGCCTGCTGTGTATTAGAGAGAGATAACTGATAAACCGGCTGTTGGAGGAAGGGGATAATTCAACGTTTTTGAGCTTTAGTATAAGCAGATGATGGGGAACAGTATAAATGGCCTTAGACAGGTCAAGGAATAAAGAAGATACAAGTTTACCTGAGTCACAAGCTTTGTTTACTCTGTCAGTGAAAGATAATAAGGCTGTGTCACTAGTGTGTCCAGCTCTAAAGCTGTGCTGTGTAGGAATGACTTGCTGATTGTCAAGGAGATAGTGGAGTAGCTGTGAATGGATGCATTTCTCAAGAAGTTTAGAGAGAGGTGACAGTAGGGCAGTGGGTGAATAGTTGGATAATTCGATGGAGTTGCCACCTTTTTGTAATGGTATAATGAAGGATTTTTTTTACAGAGACTTGGGACATAAGATACTAGAATAGATCTGTTAATGAGAATGGATAAAGGATATGCAATGGCTTCAGCTGCCATCTTGAGATATTCTACAGGAAGGAAGTCAGGAGAGTTAGTGCCAGCTTTAAGTTTGAGGAGCAGATTTTTAACTGTGTTAGTGGGAACAGGCTGCAGAGAAAAAGTTGGTGAGGTAGAGGAAGCAGTGGAGTGGAAGAGTGAGGATGGGTCAAGCAGGGAGAGAGGAGGAACAGGGCTATTTGAGGTATGATTTGATGTTGATGAGTTGTATGGTGGTGGGAAGAGCTAATGTGTTTGAGGTAATATTTTATATGCATTGAATGAAGTGGTTGTTAAAGATGTTAGCTATTTGTGAGTTGGTTTTGTCTGGAAGGTAGCTTAGGGTTAGATTTTTGCCAGGATTAAGAATAGAAGAAATAGATGACCAGAATTTTTGGGGAGTTATGTTTATTAGTGGATAGTAATGTGTAATAAAGGTTTCTATTGTCCTTTTCTAACAACTATTTTAGTCAGATTTTGGAGATGCCTGTAGTTGTTTAGGTCTGAGGTAGATTTAAAATATCCATAGTCTTCAGAGCTTATCTGTAGAGCTCATAAAGTCTTTTCCAGTTTTGGATAATCAGGGTGCATAGTTGCTTTTAATTCTTTTCCTAGGTAGTGGTGCTAGATTGTTAAGGATGCCTAGGAAAGTTGAATTGAAGTGACTGCATTATCTAAAGGAAGAATTTTGAGGATGGACCAGTATTTAAAGTGTCAGTTAGAGAATGTTAGTTAAAGTTAACGTTATTTTGAATTATTTTGCACTGATTGTCTTTTAGAAGGTGGGATAAAATTCTAATGGCATAAGCAGGGAGCTGATAGCTCAAAGTATCGGGAAGTGTGCCAGCATTGGAGAATTTAGTGGGGTCAGAAATGAAAATCCAATTATGTATGGAACTCTGTTTTTACTGGAGAATCTAGTGGGGGAGGTGATGAGTTGGGTGAAATTACAAAGGTTTTGCTTAAGTTAGGGAAATTACAAGAGAGGTTTTGCCAGTTGATATTGACATCTCCTGGCATGATAGTTTTATTGTGCATGGTATTAGACATCCAGGATAGTATGTCCTCAAGGATAGGAATGTTTGGATCCGGTGGAATATATATAACTGTAAGGCGTAGAGATTGGGAGTTGTTTATTTTTAGGAATGCGATAAGGATTTATGCTTTGTGAAACTGAGGAATGGATACAATATGAGTAGGAATGTTAAAAGAGTTATGCTAGAAGAAGGCAATTCCTCCAGCTTTCTTATGACCAGTTGCTAGGCATGCACCCTGATTGATAGGATCATTCTCCAAAGGTCGCAAATCACTTCAAAAGGTGCTCCACTCCTCAGAGTTGAACATCCAGTTACTATTACACCTCAGCAGCCACCAGCTTCTGTGACTCTCACTGAGAGACCAGAGTAGACCTCTAACAGCTCACAGAAAAGGATCCTTTAGCCCTTCTGTGAAGTGGACTAGGATGACACCAATGATACCTCCAGGTCATTTCTGGTAGGGAAACTATTGCCCACTGCTGATTTACAGCCCTGATAGCCACTACTAAGTGCCAGATACTTTGGTAGGCACAAGTCGAGCTGAGTGCAGCCTGATCTCTGCCTCCTACACTTTCACTACTGGACCTTCAAATGAATGACACAGTAGGAAAAATGATTGCAGATACATGCTAGAAACACAGTTTGAATTGATACAGTGGACTGGTGCAGATATTTTACATACTCCACTGCTGATGGTTATTTCTGACTTGTTTGATATCCAACCATAAACCTCTGCCTCCCACTGTAAAAGCAGGGCAGTGTGTCCCCACCTCAAGTCACTATAATGTTGCAGACACTGCTAAACAGGAGAAAAGTTGAGGGATGTCAAGTGATGAAAAAAGTGCCAGTATCAACACTTTTTTTCTCAGCATTTGAGAGCTGCACAATAGCAATACAATAGCAATACATTTGTACTTATGTTTGAGGTATTTTCAGGGACTTTCAAATCATAGTAGGTGCACATTCAAAGCAGCCAGAAGTTTCTGCATAAAATAATTGATTATGGTGAACATTAGCAGTGGATTTATAAACATAAAACACAGAATGGAGGGCTAGTAGGCTATAAAATAAGTTGAAAAATCTGATATACTATCCAAAAATAGCAGAGTACAGCATAAGACATACATTCAGGCACACACACCACCCCAAGACCATATAGAGATAAATCCCTGACTGCTGCAACCTGGATGACCCGAGCTTGATTAATAACTCTAGCATCTGGCCATGCTAGCAGGAATTCTGGGCATGGGTATTGGTAGGAACTGTGTTGGCATCTGTCTAGTGGATCTCTGGAAGAGACCAGACCTCAGAGAGATGATGCCAGGCTGGGTGGTAAGACAGAAAGATAGATGTGAGTGCCCTGTAGGTCTGGAGTTGAACATGCTTTTGTTTTGGCTCACTATTGCCCACCTTGCCTGAAGATACTTTCAGCACATACAGGACTCGGCATAGTCTTGATAGAAAGCCTGGGCTGGCATTACAGAATGATGATGCAGGCAACTAACCTCTCTCTTCTCTCCTCCGTCATGTTTGAGTTCTCAATTCCCAGTCAAATCCACTGAGAGCCCCATCTGGGGATGGTAGTAGCGCTGACCAAAGAACATTCACCTTCTTCCCTGGAGTTCCAGTTTCACTTTTTACCTTGTCACTGGCCCTATCTGGGAGTAAGACAGGAGAAGGAGGTGGAGATGTATAGGTGTTTGTTGAGCAAAACCAATAATCAACTGTGATCAGAGACCGAAAAGGCAGTCTTGCTATGGTGTGCATTGCATATACAAATGAGTGGCTGGCATTAATTTAGAGGGTTATGATCAGGTCTTTGATTGCAACCATATTGTTAAATGTTTGAGACAATGTCAAAAATTTTACCCCAAGGATGAAGCTAAAGAGGTGAATCTTGGCATGCATATCAAGAACACATAATAGTTGTTAAGAATCAATGAGACACAGTCATAACACTTCATAGTACATGGAGTTTTAAATACTCCATGTAGCACCATGTACTACCAGTAACAAAAGAAAAAAAAACACAAAGAATTTTACCAGGTATGAAACCAGTAAACCACTTAGCATGAGGAAAAAGACAGGGGCAGTTGTTAATGTCTTCTAATTAAGTTACTTGCAAACTGTTCTGTGTTAATTTCTGGACAGATTATGAGGCAAGATATTCAGAGACAGTTCAGAGTGAAAGAATATCCCTTTCATGAGACTTGACCATAACAGTGGTTAGGGTGTGTATAATAATTATTACATGCCTCTGAAAGCACTGTCTTAGTTGGCTCTTGCACTACTGAAGCAAGTTGCAGGTTTATCTTTTTTTTTTTTTTTTTTTTTTTTAATATTATGGCATAATCGTAGCACTCCGTGCACTACTAGAATGTTAATTCCAAATACAAGCAGTTATGTTCATTACCAAATTCTCTTTCACTCAGGTCAAAATGGAAAACAGCAGGTATGATGTTTGCACAGTATTACTCAAAGAAATTTTTATTAAAATTGTTTCCATATCTTCAAATAGATTGAACCATAAATAGTGAAACATAAAATAACATAATCGACTAGTCAACTATTTACAAAAAAAACTATATACAATTGTCTAAGTATACAGTTTATAACATCACATGATTCCATATACAATATGCGATTTGTAGTAAGATGCTGTGCTGACTAATCAAGTGAATTTGTTGTGTCCAATATTTCGTCTACTTTCTGCCAATAAGTAATATATGATGTTGTCTTATCAGTTCTTTTCATTATGGTTGCTACTTCCATTTGAGACATGAAAACTGCAATTTTCTTGAAATCATGAAAAGTTGGTGGTGCTTTATTCTTCCAGTAAGTTGTTATAGCTTTATGTGCAATGGCAACTAATGTCCACAGTAAAGGATATTTTACTTTTGGGACACATTGCGCTATGGGTACATTAAACAAAACTAATGACTTGGTTAACTGAAAAGTATCATTACAAATTGTTTGAAAGAAATAATTCATTTCAAACCAATATTTATTCAGTGAATGACAATCAAAAAACGTGTGTTCCCAATCTGCTTTTGTATGAGTTTTACATCTCCAACGATCAATATGTTTCTTATATATTAGTTCTAATCTACGAGGGGTTAGAAAGGATCAATGTATGAATATTCATGCATATAGTTTCCACTGAGCTGACTTGGTGGCAAGGTTTGGTGATAAAAGGATCATTTCTTTTTCATTTTATCAGGATCCTTTTGATTAATCTGATTATAATATTTCCAATATCTATTACTGCTATAGTTCTTTGTTTCTTTAAGTGTCTTATGAATTTTGGATAGATATCCTTGTGCTTTATAAGTATTATTTATTAAAAGTATCACAAGATCTATGACCTTAGGAATATTATTTTTAAAAGTTGGTGTCATCAGTTTCAGTTTATTTGTGATGTACTGTCTTATTTGTTGTATTGGTAGCCACAATTTATCATCCAACTCAAAATTTCTTTTGATTTGATGTACTGTGAGTAATGTATTACAACTATTTGATACCAATAAATCACTTATTTTTCTTTAAGCTCTTTAATTACATTTGATTCAAAGGTAGTAATACATTCTTGTGTGCAAACTATAGGATGTAATATAAGAAAAAAACATGCCTTTATATCTGGGTTCATGTTTATATATTTTCTAAACAGTATTATTGTTTCAGTAACAATTATATATACTTCGTTTTTATACTTTGATTAAATATCATGTTATCTCTTATCACATTATAAAAGACTTTTGTTGGATTTATATTATATTATTTATGGGCTGATTTACTAATGATATTACATAGATTCATGAACTAATTTCCATTTGGCTGTATAAGTTGAGTTCAGCCATAGAGTAACTGTTTTAGTAATAGATGCCAATGAATAAATCTCTACATCAGGTAGATTAATTCCACACTTCTCCCAGCCTTTTAAATGGTCATTAAGTGTGATTCTAGGCTTATTGTTAAACCAAAGGAAATTCAGCATCATTTTATTGTGTTGCTGTAAAATTTCTTTAATATGAAGGATGGAAAAGGATTGTATATAATATAACAGTTTTGGGAAAATGATTGATTTAATTATATGCAACCTATCTTCCATTGTATAAAACATTAATGATTTAATTTGACTTAGTATATGAATATAGTTAATATTTATTGTTTCTCTAGTGTTACTAGTTAGTAAGATTCCTAGGTGTTTAATTTTATTATCAGGCACTAAGTACTTAATAAAGTCATTATTTAATTCCCTTTTATTTGAGTTAATTAGTAACATTTTAGTATTGATTTCATTAAATACAAGACTAGAAATAGTTTGTAAGAAGTTCATTGTTTGATTAATAATTTATCTTTATCAGATATTGTCCAATAGGATGTCATCAGCAAATAATTGTATTTTCATTTCTAAGTTATTATAGGTTCATAGGTTAGTACTAAGCTAACTACTCTTGCGAGCCATTTTAAGCTTAGCGAATTATCCCTTGTGAGACTCAAACGCTGCACCTTGCGTTTGTAAGGCAAACACCTTAACCATTAGACCACCCTCCCTTCCCCTTAATTCCCATTAAATGCCTTTAAAATTTATGTTCATTCTAACATAGTTAGTAAAAGGCTTAATTGCTAATGCAAACAATAAAGGTAAAGGTGGGTACCCTTCCTTAGTTCCTTTTCTAATAGTTATAAAAGCAGAGAGACATGACCCAATCTTAACATAGGCCATAGAATTTTCATATAGTGTTTTAATTAAGAATGTGAATTGTTGTGAAAAATCATATTCTTCTAGTACCGCCAGTAAATAATTACATTCTATTGAATCAAAGGCACTATTGATGTCTAGACTCACCAGAGTCATGTCTCTTTTAATTAAATCAACATAATCTATCAAGGCACAAGCAATTAACTAAACTTCAAAAGGAAATAGATATTATTAAACTTAATATACAAAAAGGACATAGTCAATTAACTAATGATTTAACAATGATTAGCAATGAAAAATAAAGAATATACTGACATATTACATCATAAAATAATGATAAAATTAGAAAAAAAATCAAACATATTTCTTATTCATTGAACCTGAAGAATCAAAGGAAAATAGGAAATAGAACGGGTTCATATCACGTTATTGAAAGTCGATAATGTTGAATGCCACAATGTCGAACACTATTTATCGAACACTAAAAATAGGAAAGCTGCAGAACATCGAATTCTTTCCTAGGGAAAGAATTTGGTTGTCTGTTTCTGTGGCTTCACTATTTTTAGCACTGGAGTGGAATGTTATGGGGGGAAGTGTGTGATTGTGTGGACTTTAGGTTTAGGGCGCGGGTTAAGTGAGTTAGGGTTAGGGCGCTGGTGAGGTGAGTGTGCAATAGTGACAGAGTTTAGGGTTAGGGGCAGGTTAAGTGAGTTAGGGTTAGGGCGCAGGTAAGGTGAGTGTGCAATAGTGATGGAAGTGGATAGATAGTAGTGTTTGTATAGTGTACTGTAGGGTTAGATGTATGATTTTAAGTGTAAGTGTGTGGATTGCTATTTTTTGGTGTGCCTATGTTGTGTGAAGGTGTTTCAGAATAGCAAATTTTTATTTTTTCCCTGGGAAAAAATTTGCTGTTCTGAATTTTCGATATTAAGTGCTTTAGATTATTTAGGTTCAATTAAATTGTTCGGTGTTTTCGGCTTTCGATAACCTGATATAAATGCAATAGAACTAACAAAGTTATTAAAATGAATCAAATAAAAGAAATATATAATCCCAATATTAATAAGAAAGCCTCAGACTTAAAGAGCATACTAGAAATATTTCAGTTGCACGATCAAAAAATTAATATTAGCAACATGGATATGAAATCAAAAGAAATGATTCGAAACTTTCTTCAGACTAATATAAACCTCAGGATACAGGAATAACAAGAGTCGATACATTGACAAGCAGATAGCAATGTCTGAGTTGCAGAATTAAATTAAAAAAAAAACTGAAACTCAATAAAGCACCAGGAAATGACAACATAACACCAGAATTGTATAAGTTATTGTCTAAAGAAGCTAAACAGGTATTGTTGAAGGTTTTTAACCAGGTTAAAAAAGGAATATCAGTTCCACCTTCTTGGAAATATAGTTTAATCTCACCTATTTTGAAATTTGAAAAAAAATGCCATAGAATGTTTTTCCTATAGGGCCATTTCATTGTTAAATGTAGATTACAAAATGTTTATGGCAATATATACAGAGAGAATTAAACATATATTACCATCACTAATTGATCACAATCAGACAGGTTTCATAAAAGAAACACCTACGATAATAAATAAAGAATGTGTGCAGTATTAATGCATGCAGACATTTCTTTGTGCATTTTAAATATTAAAATCAATGGAAGTAGATGCAGGATCATATCTGTGGTTTCTATGCATATATTAAAAGTTCATCTTATTATGGGCAGTAGGTCAAATGGAATACACAGGTACTAATTAACATTCTATTATGGATAAGCAGTTGCATAACTAACTGGCTCAATACATTCATACACTAACTAAAACAAAATAAAACAAAATAAAATTTACTTATCACCTACTTACAGCAATTTCATAACTGAAATAAAATATAATCCAAAACAAATACAATAAAGAGACTTTATCTGCTGAACCCCAGAAAACCAAACCGATAGAAAAAGAAAGGAAAAATATAAATCAGAGCAGAGCAGGTGTTCACAATGTAAAGTAAAGTTCTGGAAAAGAAATGATTACTTGTTGTCTTAATCTAACTTATAAACATTTAAAGGAAAATGGGGAGGAAGAGGAGGAGGAGGAGGAGAAGGAAATAAGTATTGTGCACAGACAGCCCGTGACAAATCTGTGAAACTGCACAGAGCAGGCTAAGCTTGTGATCAGAATAAACATATACACAACCTGCTAGCAGTTAGGTATGTAACTCATCACAGTGGGAATCAGGCTTGGTTGTGACAAAAAGCCTCTTTGAGCATGACTCACATCCTACCATAGTTATTTTTGACATTTACAAGGTTTGACAAAAAAGTGTAGAAGATAAATACTTTCCATGCAAAAAAATACATTACTGACCATGCTATTATGTACAGCAACCAACGGTGTATGCATAACAAAGACTCAGGACTCTTTTTCATCAGTTTAGTTACAGTATGTTCTCGGGATACAGCTCACAGTTGCTGTCTTTGACACTTAGCTTTGATAAAGTAGTACATTTATCCAAACAGCTCATCAGCATGGACTGAGTTTTCCTTTATAACTCAGCAGCTCTCTGTCTAGCTGTGCATTGATCCCCTCTGGGCTCTGCAGGGTTCTAGAGTAGATCCATTATTATTTATTGTCATTTGCAAATCACTCAGTCAGGATCTCCTTACCTTATAACTGCACTATTTGCTCAACACTGGTTGATGCTCCTGATGTTCCACTCTTATTGTGGGTGACAATCAGATGCAATACTTTTATCAGAATACGTGACTGATGTAGTAGTCTTAGCCACCATGTAAGTAAGCAATAATCATTCCGTTTTATAGTCCAGCTTGATTCACACAAGTCAGTAGGATTGGAAAGCATACTGTGGCTAAATGGTGTAGTCCTTGAAACTATAGAATACTTTGGCCATCTTCAGGCATTGCTCTAATTATCCCTAACTATAACCAATTATTTCCGGCTACATAACGTGAAAACCAGCAGAAGCAGCTGTGCCTTTTATCATAACATATCTGGGTTTCTTTGCCTTGAGACAACAACTGTTATTTAAAAATGTCCTCATTATTGATTGCCATTATGGTTTATCCTGACCAAGAATGCATCCTCTAAGGCAAACATGCAGTATAAGAGCACACCACCTCCTCTCCTCATAGAATGAGCTTCACTGCTAAACTATAAAATGTACAAGTCAGCTGCATGCCAATGTGCAGGCAGATGTAGTCCTTGGACTAATAATATATATCTCTTTCACCTTACTATATCCCCCAGTCTACTGCCTTGGACAAAAGAACACACCCACCAGGTTATGTCAAGTTTTAAAGGTAAATTCTCCGCAAAGGATCTATGCTCTAAACCACCGTTGAATGTGTTCTCAGCTTTTGTCCAGGAATTTACAATTTAGAGAAAGTTCAGGAATTAAGATACATTTTGCCATATTCAGGGGGAAAAAAACAGTTCAAATCAGCAGGGTGACCTGAAAAAAAAAAACAGTACTGCAGCATTTGTTTGGTCTAACACTGTTTTATTTCTTCTAATAAAATAATTGGACACTTGCTTCCATAACTGAGTGCAATTCCTCTTTCCTTGGTTTTGCTGCTGTTCATGCATCACTGACTATAGATTTTTCTATATGTGATTGATTTACCCTGAAAATTACCAAGCTCCTCTCTGTGACTGTATTGCTCAAACTTGCTTCTGGTTTATTATTAAGCTTGATAAGTTTTAAAACCTACTATGTTCATTATGTTTTCTGTCTTTTTGCTGATAAAATATGTATTATGATTTACATTAAAATCATCTATTTTTTAACAAAAATAATATATAAAAAGTAACTGTTGTCTATTTAGAGATTCTGAGGAATAGCAGACCTTTCACTAGACAGTTAATGACAAATGCTAAAAGCTGGAAATAACCTTCAATCATGAGTGTATTTTGGATATAAAACTCAAACAAAAGGTTTATACAGTAAATTTCTCTACAATGCACTTAGTAAACAAGAATGTCTTGATAAGTGTGTAAGATCACTGTGCCATCATTTCTTCATAATAGCTGCATGTGAATTAAGCTCCCAAACCCTTCTCTTTATTCTATTCTATTATTTATATGTTTTGTGTCAGTGCCACACTGTGTGTTTTCTTTTTCTCATCAATTCTTTAGCTATAGTAGTGTTCTTGTTGAAGTTTTGATATACCTGTTAACACAGGTGTTGATTTTATGTGGCAAAGACAGGTAAACTGAGGCACTTATGTATGGTTAAAATTTATATCTCAGCTGTGTATTGATTTTAGAAGTTGCATTTTTTGGCAGTAGCCCTAAATTATTATTTAATATCATTAAAATGCATCCATAATATTGAGCAAAATATGTACTCTTGTCTGTTCAGGTTGAAGAATTTGATGTTAAATCACTTTACTTGTCTTTAAAATTGTCAGAAATGTTTATTTTGTTTGACTTTACCTATTTGCATTGATTTCTTAAACATTAATAGAGTTTGACCTTGCTATTTAGAGGACATATTGCATTGTGATTTATAATATTTCCTGCAAATGTTATGCAGGCTGAATTAGATATCCTTTGTATGGCACTAGAATAATTAAATCAATAATTCTTAAATAACTTTATTGGATATATTTACTTTTTGTAATTTAAAGTTTGGCAGACTTCAGGTAGCCTGAAGTCAAGCTTAAAAAAGGAGATCAAAAATTTAAAAAAGAAAAACAAATGATATGAAAAACATATGATATGTATTGAGTTTTGAGTGATGTGTTGTCTACCTAAATTAAATTTAATATGTATTTAAGTATATATTTATATATCTACTATAGAAAACTCCTTTTATTTGTAAAAAAAAAAAAAAAAAAAAAAAGATGTAATGCTCCATTTTTAAAAATCATCTAATGGCAATGACAGTGATAATATAGATCAACATGACACTAGGTGTGTTTAAGGTACAAAGTAATTTGGTACAAATCAATTAAAATTTTCAATCAAAGTAAGCCTGGTGAGATTCTCAGCTGAAGTCTGATAACCGAGCCTCATCACCTTATTCATAAATACTGTTTTCACTGCATAACAGTTGCAGAATAGAACGTGTCTTGGACTCACATTGCCTGATGCATGATTCATGAACAGAATCACACATCTAGTGATATGTGATCAATGTAGACATAATGAAATACAGTCTGTACTGAGCAGCAACAAAATATGCCCTTCATTTTCACTGCACACTGCTCCCTGCAAAGACAGTCAATGTGATTTGTTGAGATAGGAAGTAGGGCACATAGCAGGGTGTCATAATATCACTACAGTCAGGTGCAACACCTGGAGGAATCTAATCAATCACGTATCTGTGCCTTGCAGCACTGCAGATATCAGTTTTATAACTCAATATATTTACCATAAACGTTTTCTGCTGACAGTATGATTTACACACCCATGTACTCCCCGAATATGATAATGTATCAGATCAGAGTAGAGTCATATGTAAAAACACAACTTTTCCACACAAGAACACCAAAACTCTAAGCAGGAATAAAACTCAAAAACAACTAACATATTATTCACAAGAATAAAACAGACATACATAATAGTGCTAACTGACTTTTGGCTTTTCCCGGTCAGGGGTCACCACAGTGGAACTCCAGTCCTCTCATGATTGGCAGTGGATTTGTACGGTGATGAGTTGCCAGCCCAATGCCCAACCTTCAACAAAGGCATGCCCATTCACAATCGCACCTACCTGCATGCTTTAACATCACTCGACCATGGGGACGACATGCAGAATCCACACAGAAGGTGCTCCAGACGAGAATCGAACGAGAGAAACTCTTGCTGTTAGGCGACAACGGTAACCGCAGCACCACTGTGGCTTTCTGTCATAATAGTGCTAACAATGGAATAAAATGCTGTTGTCTGAGTTATAACTGAGATGAATGTCAATCACATGACAGAATCTATCTCTTCTATGTGTCAGGGTGCATTTAGCCATGTATTCTGTAGGTGGTGTATGTCAGAAGAGCAGCTCAAAGTACATCATGGATGCACACACTACAGATCATGGTAGTAAACGCTGTCCATATCATCGGGTATTGGGAAGGACACAACACAGCATGGTCTTATTAACAAAAGATCTCTTAACACTGTGTCTGCTATACAATCAGAATCATAAGTATAATGAAATGAGCCATAAGTCAAATAACCTATTACTTCATGTTTTAAGTGGAACATTTCTTGCTAAAGATATAATCTCATGGCTAGTTTATTTATTTATTTATTTATTTATGTATTGGCATTTGATTACCAGGAAAGTCCACTGGGTAAGGAAATGCCAATTTTTGGTGGAGGCCCAGGGAGAAAAGCTCCAAGATTGCACATAACACATAAAAATTCTTTAAGGACATTTTACAAAATTAACATAAGATAATTTGCTTGAAAGAAATATTATATAAAAATCATTCAGTTTAGATGCATATGGATTGTGGTACAATTATATAGGTAATAATATTTACAGTAATAGAGTAATGGTTTGAGTGACATCAATAGGTTTTAAACAATACTAGAAATAGATGAATTATAAGGTATGGATTGGCTGAAATACAGCATTGAGTTAAAGTACTAGATAGCTTACAGAAGTTAAAATGCAAGTCAAGGGAGCAGACAGGCAGAGGTAGAAATTGTTAAGGAGAGGTATGAGGGTTGACAATGGAGGTAGGGTAAAAGGAATATGGTAAAATAACTTAGTGCAGGGAAAAATAAGAGATATTACCATGGGCTAGAAGAGGAATGACTGAGTTCAGTTGACAAATTAGGTAATGGGTACTTTTCCCTAAAAATAGCTCCACAAATCTGGAATTCTCATCAGAGACACTTATCCTCCCTTTCAAAAAATCCAGCTGGTAGCCACCTACACTAAACTAGCATATCGTGTAAAACAAAAGTCTAATAAGGTATACTCTAAACCATTTTGAAAAGTGTGATAGATGGGAGAAGTGTTGAGCAGATTTACTATAGAATGCTAAAGATGTTTAACTAATATTTCATAGGTTCATAGGTTCATAGGTTAGTACTAGGCTAACTGCCCTTGCGAGCCATTTTAAGCCTAGCCATTTATCTCTTGTGAGACTCAAACCCTGTACCTTGTGTTTGTAAGTTACATATCATGATTTTTTTTATTTTAAGAAATGTTCCAGCTTGATGATAATGTCCACAACAATGTCATCATTTGAAAAGTACTAAGTGTGTATGACGTGATGACGGACCACTGGACCAGTAATCAAGGAATCTCAATCCTCACCAATGACATCTGTGGTGAAAGATGACTGGGAGGATAACAGATAGACACACAGTATTTGTAGATGCAGCTCTCTGCATCGTGCAATTTCCCTTAAGAGCACACAGAGACCACAGTAAGTCCAGTGCTGATTTCTCGCTCTTTCTCCAGATCCCCAATAAGACTCCTCATTGGCCCAGCTGTAAAGTTGAATCCTTAGCCAGGGTTCCAAGCCAAGTCTTCCAACCCTCCCTCTGTCCAACCAGTGCTTTGTGTCCCTGCCCAAGTAGCTGACACCCACATTCTTGGACATTTGTTTTACAGACACACACACCTAGGAAAGCCTGGCACAGATTTACTAGCTATGCCCCCTTCTGCCCAGAATATAAGGTAGTTAATACTGCCACCAGAAGCCCTCAACAGACACTTTACAGCCCTTAACAAAGGGTATCCAATCTTACTGTCTAATATAAATGACCAAAAGCAAGTTTATTAGGAGTGGCCCACACAGTGTCACCAAATAAATATGCAAGTATTAAGTACTAATTATTGTGTTCCTTTGTATTTTGCTTGTGTAGTTTTTCTCACAGGGCCTCCACTCAAAATGGGTCTCTGACCCAGTGGACCTTCCCGGTCAGCAAATGTTAATAAATAAATAAATAAATAAATAAATAAATAAATAAATAAAGTACTCTCAAAAGTTAAATATCTCTACAAAGATCAGCCACAATGAAAGTTTAAATGCATTTAATAATAAATAACAAAAGAACAAGAAAATACTAAGTATATATGCACAGTGAAATCAGAGTTCAAAACACAGGAAATATTTCAAATAACATTGTAGGACATGCTCAGACAAATAAAGAAAAACAATATCTAAGCTAAGCTTCAGTATATTCCTGACTGAATTTATGAGAATTATACCATGGCCTGACAACTTACTTAAAGGAGCAAGGCAGATGATGTGATGAAGGGTTCTTCTTCTTGTTATCAGGCCCAAGGCAGAATACAGAATGGTCAGTCTCTCTAAGAGACTTCTCAATAAATATCTAAAATATTACTGCTGGGATAGCTTGAATAATGACATCACTTCTTGTCATCTGACTTCTAGTTTCTTTGCAAAACTCCCATTGCTAGAAGCCTGCAGGATTTAGCACCTACCTGTAAAAATACACACACAAGGGCTTTGCTCAGATCTGTTGAGCTTCTGGAGGTTGTAAAACAATTAAACACTTCCACATTTCCTGAGTGGCAATTAGTTCACCCCAAATACAACACAGAAAGCTTCTTAGTACAGACTTTGTGTCTCTGGCTGCCTTGCAACCTGTGAAATAGCACCTTTATATCTAGCCTATAAAGTGATTTAATTTCAGATATTTTTCCTAAAGTTTGCTGGATTGAGGGTAACCCTACAGTTTCCTCTGTTAAAACATACATTTATAGAGCCACAACAGTGCATGTACATTTATTTTCTCTCCAGTAAGGCACATTGCGGATGCATTTCAAACCCAAACACTTTACAAATGCCTTTTCAACACAAATGTCTGTACAAATCAGTTTGATATACATATGATATACAGTTCTAATACATTTGTAATACCAGCATCTTGTATGACCAACAGTTCTAATACATTTGTAACACAAGCATCTTGTATGGATCATTTTGATATTCACAAATTACATATAATTATTTACAACATTACAGCGAGCTAACTATGCTGGCAATACCACCTTTTGTCATACTCCCCCTTCAAAGACTCAAGCTAGTTTTTCAAGTGTCCACATTCTGTTTTATTCTTTTTGTTCCCTCCCTTTTTTTGTTCCCCACCTTGCCCAGCACTTATTGGTGTGAAGTGATGCATTATACCTTTGCAGGGTACAGGTTTTTTTTTCTTCCCCATCTCCATCTGCTCCAACTCCTCCCCTCCTCTTACCATACACCACTCTATCTATGAAAACAAGTGTTTAACTACACAAACAAAATACAAACACTTCCAATGCTCTAATCTGTCTCTGCATTCATCTCTTTTTTTCTAACTCAAAACAACTTTAATAAAAACACTTGAATAAAAATTTCTTGTATAGGCAATCAAAATCAGGGGCAATTTAGAAAGCAATGTTAGGAAACAGAAATTATAGCTTAGGTCAGAGTAAGGAACTAGAAGGTCAGTCAGGGGTGTAGCCAGAATTTTCAATTTTGTGTTTTCAATTGTTCAACTTCAAATTGCTGTCCCACTCATCATCATGATCATCATCATCATCATCCCACCCCATCCCCAAGTCATACACTCATCACATGTACACTCACACTGTGATCTTCTCTCCCTCTCCCAGGAATCTAATCTTTTAATCAATCTCTTTACATGAAGCATAAAATATTTAGCAGGCATTTTCAACCAAATGCAATCAACCCAGGTGGGAAAGCACATACAGTATTTCCCCATTTATATTATATGCTAAACTTTACCTCAACTGTGCTGTATCTAGACAGCTACTCATGATTGCCTTTTTATAAAGTGTGATACAGCCCACAGCCCCCATGTATAAGGGGTGGGGCATATGTGTTGTCAAACATCACCTCACATGAAATTATCTGTGACCCTAATTTGGAAATCCTGTAGATCTAAATCACCATTAAAAATCTATTATTATTCTGTTGCTAGCTGCAGATCCCCACCAATATCCCCCAATGATCAAGAAGCAAAACTTAACACCACTCAGTGATTAAATATCAAAATCAAAAACCTACTTGCTTGCGGGTACAATCATGCAAACATTGATTGGCACACCTACACATCTAAAAATGGATATGCTTGACATTCCCTAAACTTTTTTAACACTAACACAAATTGGAAAAACTACTCATGAAAGCCTCATATACCCTTGACTTGGCCATTACCAAACTAGCTCTCACCTGTACCTCACTTTGCATCTTTTCATCCCGAGTGAAATCTGTCCATAAGTCACCTTCTCTGTCAGGTGTAGTGGTACCACCCCCATCACCAAACCACCTTTAGAGACTTCTTCAGGGCAAACTTTCTTCAGCTTGTACAAGACCTAGACAAAAATTCCCAATAATCCCTCAAAATGGTTACAACTGAGAGGGCTGCCACATTCACTTCCAATTTGTGGCAATACGTCATCAGCTGTGTTTAAAATTCAGCACCCATCCACCCTAAATAAAATTGTAAATTCAGGAAGAAATCTCTTATGGTGAAACTACCTTATTAATAAACTATACAAAAAAATAAGGAACATAATGACAAGTTATAAAAACAAAACTCTCCCTCCCTTACCTTGAGACCACAGTGAAATATGTCATAAAGGAACATAAGAGCACAACCAGAAAATCAAAAGTAGATTCTGAGCTTAAGGTTGCTCTACATACCAAAAGAAATTGCAAATCTTTCTTCATTTGTGACAAGAAATTAAGGAATAATATCCAACCATGTACTGGACTCTTGTATAATATTGTGCATTCTAATTTCAAGGATAGCCAATATATTAGGAGACAAATTTAGTGATAACTTCCCACACCACTCCACAAAGTTGCCACACTATCCATGAAGAGTATTGCAAAATAAAATAAATATCTTCACATTTGAACACACACAAACACTTTGATTATGCAAAGTGTTTATTAATATATTAAAATGCTGACAGATACCCAAAGTACACATTTGTTATCATTCTAATTGTATGGTCAAAGAGACAACCCAAAAAAATTAAACATCAAAAAGCACAATACAAGCTTGCTACTTTCATGGTCAATTATAACTTCTCCATTGACGGCACAGTGTCAGGAATCAAGAAATATGTTAAATGCTCTTTACACACATAAAACCACTACCAGCAATTGTCATCCAGAAATGATTTCCAAGCTCAGTCCCTTGCTAACAGAGGCTGTCATCTTTAGCACAGTGTTGTTACGCTAACTGGCCTTATCACAGATTGCTGCCTATACTCAGACTACAAGACTACGTTTATTCTGCTGCAGAATCAAAAAGGAATATATTCAAAACAGTTTGAATGACAGCAGTCAAAACAAGAAAGAGAGAGAGAGAGAGAGAGCAAGTGTGTGTGAGAGAGAGAGAGAGAGAGAGAGAGAGAGAGAAGCATAGGAAATCTATCTGTAATATGACAGATGAAAAGACACAAAAATATAAAGAAACCACAAAATCTAATTATAGCAGAAACAGGTAGCAAAATCCATCTATATATACATATTATAGAAAAAAGTTAAAAATCTAATATGTAATTACTGTACATATCTTACATATCTTCTGCATTTAGGAATTATTCTTCACTCAGCAATCAGCTTCCCTCTTACAGCCCAACCCTTCTCGATCACCCTATTCATGTTCACACAATTCAAATCAGGGCTGAGCAGTTGTGCAGTACATAATGCTCCACTCCTACATCTCTCATTTCAATGGCAACTTAAGTTAATATTTTCATTCAATGTTTATGAAAGCTAAGCTTCAGTATATTCCTGACTGAATTTATGAGAATTTTGCCAGGGCCTGATAACTTACTTAAAGGAGCAAGGCAGATGATGTAGTGAATGGTTCTTCTTGTTATCAGGCCCAAGGCAGAATACAGAATGCTCGGTCTCTCTAAGAGACTTCTGAAAAAATATCTAAAATATTACTGATGGGATAGCTTGAAGAATGACATCACTTCTTGTCATCTGACTTCTAGTTCCCATGCAAACCCCCATTGCTGGAAGCTGGCAGGACTTAGCACCTACCTGTAAAAATACACACACAAGGGCTTTTCTCAGATCTGTTGAGCTTCTGGAGGTCATAAAACAAATGGTTTACCTCCATAATGTAGATGGCTACAACAGTGAGTCTGCTTTTGCGAACTCCGAACTGCACCTTCACAAAACATTGAACACCGATATTCTTAACCGCAAAATCTCACCCCCTTTTTGTCCAATGTTAGCACTTATTTGTAGGTGTGGTACAGTCAAAAATGTTGACATTTGATGATCTGTCAGCTTTCTAAGATTTTGTCAGTGTGGGTTTCATGCAAATGCTTTGGCGTTGTACACGTTCGCCTTTGTGACTGTTGACATTATGGAGGTAAACCCAATTAAACACTTCCACTCTTCCTGAATGGTAATTAGTTCACCCCCAAAGACAATCCAGAGAGCTT
The DNA here is from genome assembly GCF_019279795.1 of Protopterus annectens. NCBI lineage: Eukaryota > Metazoa > Chordata > Ceratodontiformes > Protopteridae > Protopterus > Protopterus annectens. The sequence continues at coordinate 1,179,534,468 of NC_056728.1, read as the reverse complement.
CCTAGTACAGACATTGTGTCTCTGGCTGCATTGAAACCCGTGAGATAGCATCATCATGGCCTAACCTCTAAAGTGATTTAATTTCAGATATTTTTCTAAAGTTTGCTGGACTGAGGGTAACCATCCAGTTTCCTCTATTAAAATATATACATTTAAACAGTTGCAATGTTGCATGCACCTTTCTGTTCTCTTCAGTAAGGCTTATTACATATGCATTTCAAACCCAAGCACTTTGCAAATACCTTTTCAACACAAACATCTGTACAAATCAGTTTGATATACATATGACATACAGTTTTAATACATTTTTAATGCCAGCATTTTGTATGACCCACAGTTCTAATCCATTTGTAACACAAGCATCTGGTATAAATCAATTTGATATTCACAAGTGATATATAATTATTTACAAAATTCCAGCTAACTGCACAGGCATACCTCCTTTCGTCACATATGGTATGCCAACAGTGCATTATCATATGAAGTCTTTGGACATATCAACTCAAAACATATTAGATGAAAGGCAAGAATTGGAGAAATCCATCCATCCATTCATCACTCCATCAATCATTCCAGACAGGCATTTTTGTAGAGTTCAAATCCAAGTCATAACCACATGCAGCCAGATTATAACCAACCCAGCAGTGGTTACAGTGTAGATACGATACCTGGCTGGAACACCAGTCTATCGCACAACACAAATGCTCACACATCCTTATCTGCATTCATACCTAGGGACAATTTGCATTTGCCAGTCAACCTAAAAGCATGTATTAGCATTTACAGACTACAAATGAAGACTCCAATATTAACCAATGCAGACAAGGGCAGACTATCCAAAATTCAAAAAGGAGATGTCTGAGGTAAGGACTGAATGTACGCTTCAAGTTTCCTGAGGTAATTCTGTTAACTACCACACTAAGATTCTCATATTTGGGAACATTTGTAATTATATATCTGGTAAATACTAAATCACTGAACGTTTTTAGTGTCAGTACAAAAAAATTCATACACTTGTTCTGTCCTCGTGTGTGTGTGTGTGTGTGTGTGTGTGTGTGTGTGTGTGTGTGTGTGTGTGTATATGTATTTCACTGACATGTCAAAATTGTGAAATATCAAATACTATCCAGTGCAAGAAATAAAAAAAAAGCTGAAAAGTATTCCTGCACTGTTACATGTACTACAGAAAAAAATGTTCACAAAATTATTTTCACAAATCAAATCATCATATAACATGCTTTGTGCAGTAGATCAGCACAGCTACACTCTTGCTTAATATAAGTATCACAGTACTTCAGATTAAAGTATTTGTTTGCTCATCAAAATCTTATTTGCTTGTACCTCCAAACCAGTGTGGTGTTGGATCTAGTGTAGTCAGTGTCTGTGTGTGCATGGGCACAGTATATGCATTCGTAATTTGATAGGTTAATACTAGGCTGTTGATCCAAGTGGTCCATTTGTAGCCTACCAAATAATCCCAACAATTTACCAAGACATGAGTTAAGACCAGATCGTAGCTTAGCTTCATGAGTTAATACCCAGCAGTGGCTTTGCTTTAGCCCTTTTTCTTAAAGGGCTAGAGGGGCAGACTGGATGAGATATTATGATTGCCTATCCTGTCATTTGCATTATACTTAACAAAATGAGTCATGGAGCCGATACATTTTACCTCAAAGAGGAGTTTATGCTATAAAACAGATTTTTTTGTCTAAAAGGTATCTGTTCTGCCAAAAGGTCCCACTTATATTTTGGTGCAGGGTAGGCCTTTTCAGTGGCTGTATAGATATGTATGAGGTTACACAGAACTAGATGTTTTGATCCTCTTTAAGCATGGCAGAAATGTCACCTCAGTAGTTGGTAGGAAATAAAAATGTGAGACTACTTAAAAATAGTTAATATGACTCAAGGAGGACATGCCCTTGATTTTTCTTTTTGTAAGGAAATACTGCAGTGTCTCTACTTCACTACCAAAGGGGGCACTATATTCTATTATGGGTCTGATAAGGTATGTAGAACTGGTCATCAGTGGATGTAGAATATATATCCCTGGTGATTACTCTGACTATATAAAGGGATTTCCTAATAACATGGTGATCAAAGGATAATTCATTGTCAAGGAAGGTTTCCAAGTCTCTAATAATTGAGTTGTCACCCATTTATTCTAGATAAAGTTTTATATTACTCAAGTTGAAACTTTGTCTTCCTTAGCTAGCACCACACCTTTAGGTGCTTTCTTTAGTAACACAAATTGTACTTGATTGATAATAGTGCATTTATTTTTATATATTATTTTTCCTGCTACTGATCTTATCTTTTAGTGATTTTGCATAATTTCCAGACAGCATCTTTGAAATGATGTTATCCGTATGTTATGTTTAATGCTAGGTAACTCCAGTTTGAATTACTCATGCCATAATATCACAGTGGACATGCACAGTGTGAGGGGCTTTCTTAACTGTCTAAACTAAAATTAAGTAGAATAATATAACCTTTAATTTATTAAGTCACTACTCTATGTGAATTTTACAATTTGCTGAAGTGTACAAACATGTACATGGGAATGTCAGTGAAAATCACCTTTCACAGGGAATCAGTCAGACGTATTACATCTGTGTCTGTAACGTTCATGTTTTCACAATTAATTAGTGAAATTAACATTGACTTCACAAATTATCTCTTACTCCTAGAATCTTTTATTTGACTGACTTATTGCCTTTCCTATTAGGAATTGATATCAGAGTATAGACAGAGAGAAATGAATAAAGGAATTCTAAATAGAAGACATGCATTGGTTGAGTTGTTAATTGAATCTAGATCAGAAGCTGCTATTTAAAAAAGGGATAATCAGTAGGGCATATAAAATACTGCACAATAGGTCCATAGGTTCATAGGATCATACTAGGCTATCTGCCCTAGGGCATTTATAAGCCTAGCCAGAGTGTGTTTGCTATGCCCTTTTTCGAGGTTAGTATACTGTGCCTCTGTCTAACAGTGACACAGAAGTGATACCCAGGGTAAACCTACTATCCCCCATCCACTCATCAAGATTCCTCTTGAAGAGAGTCAATGAGGGATTCTGCCTAACCTGGACTGGGATTTTATTTCAGAGTGAAGGGAGTCTCTGGGTTATGAATCTGTCCCTCCAGCATGTCCTATTTATTTCAGTGCTGAGGTTCAAGTCTGTTGAGCACGTAGCTCAATGAGATTTGGATTTTCTAAGGTGCAGCATGTCCATTAATTCCGAGTTGGACATGGCTTTATACATCAGGCAGAGATCGCCTCTGAGCAGGCGGTATGCCACTGAGTAGAGCTGGAGTTTCTTTAACTGGGCAGCATATGGCATCTGTTTGAGCCCTTTGATCCTCTTGGTGAGGTACTTTTGGGGTCTTTCCAGTTGCTGCAGGTGTCTGGTAAGGTACATCCCAAAAGGGGCATTGTACTCAATTATGGGCCTGATGAGGGATGAGTAAAGAGGCATGATGACCTCCCCTGATCTAGATGTGAATCCCTTCATGATTAGGTGGGCTATATAAAATGTTTTTCTAACCACTTTGGCCGCGTGGTTGTCAAATGAGTGATTGCTATCAACTTGGGTCCCCAGGTCCCTAATTACTTCTTCCGTACTTAATGGATTACCACCTATGTGGTAATTTGTGGGCACTTTGTTGTTGCCAAAGGGGATGACTATACACTTTTTGGCATTTAGCTTGAGGCCATGGCTCTGGCACCAGCTGTCTGTTTCTATGATGCCCTTTTGGTGGATGCTTGTGTCGGCTGGAGAGTCGATTATAGTGCCCAGTTTGCAGTCATCTGTGAACTTGGTCAGCCACAGTCCTTCCATGTTGGCCTGTACCTCCGAGAAATATATACCAAACAGGAGAAGTCCCAGGACTGAGCCTTGTGGGATGCCACTTGTAACTGGTTTGGAGTCTGACATGGCTCCAACAATTCTAACCATGTGGGTTCTGTCCTTGAGCCAGTTTGCAACCCATCTAGTGACATAGGGGTTTATATTTAAGCTGGTGAGCTTATCTATAATGCCTGAGTGGGGTATTGTATCGAAGGCTTTTGCGAGGTCCAGGTAGGCTGTGTGGACCACCTTCCCCTCATCAATGGCCTTGGTGACTGTTTCAAAGAAATCGACCAGGTTTAAGAGGCAGGATCTGCCCTTAACAAAGCCGAACTGGGTAGGATCCAGTGTCTGTAGGTCCCCAATATCATTTTTTATGAGGTCCATGATGATCCTTTCCATAGCTTTGCAGACCAAGCTAGTCAGGCTTATGGGGCGATAGTTTCCGGGATCCGTTGAGGCACCACCTTTGTGGAGAGGGACCACTGTTGCTCTACGCCACTCTTTGGGTACATATCCTGTGACAAGGCTGAGATTGAACAGTAATTTTATTTTTGGGTTTAGCTCTTATTGGAGTTCATGTAGGACACAGCCCGGGACACCGTCTGGTCCCATTGATGCTGTATTTTTTGCTTTGGAGAGGGCGGCTCTTACCTGAGCATCTGAGATGTCAGGGGAATAGCACTCTGCTGGGATAAATATTTTCCCTTTTGGTGGGGAGGGGGGGGAGTTTGCGCTGAACCTGTCAGCTAGGATGTTGGCAATGTCTGTGGGTTCAGTGTATTTTTTGCCATTTTGGACTAATTCTGAACATATCTGGGAATTCCCACCCAGGTTACTAACATAACTAACGAAAGCCTTGTGATTATCCTTAGTGTCCTGTGCAATTTTTCTCTCGAAGCTGGCCTTAGACGATTTTATGAGTGCCCGTACCTTTTTGCTAACACTGATCAGAGATGTCTTCCCTTTTTGGGAATTTGCTCTATCATGTAGTAGCTTCCTCCTTCTATTGTATAGTTTGTTTATGGCTGGGGTCCACCAGACAGGACGTCTGCCTTTGGAGGATTGGGTCTTGGTTTTATTTGGGATTGCATGATCCATGCATTCCTGAAGGTGTTCAGAGAATGCGTTTATAAAGGATTCTGCGGTCTGGGCCATATTTTCCACAGGCCTGGGCGGGGGCTTTGAAGGATTCCACCTCGGTTTTGAGGAGTGTGAAATTTGCTTTAGAGAAGTTTTTCACTGTGGTTTTCTGGGCAGGGGGTGGGGTCGGGATGTGAATATCCAGTGAGATTAGTTTATGGTCTGATCTTACCAGTGAGGTATACACTTCTGGTCTGGAGCATAGAGTCCCCATGTTGGTGATGATCAGGTCCAGTATGTTTTCCCCTCTTGTGGGAGTGGTAACAAGTTGTTCCATAGCATTTGAGTTTATAAATTCTAGGAACCTTTGAGCTAGGGTGTTGGAGCTAGAGTAATGCTCCCAGTCTATGTTTGGGTAGTTGAAGTTGCCCAATATAATGGTGTTTGGAGAGACCTTCATATTTTCCAGTGTTCTTAAGAAGGCCGAGTGGGGTTCCTGGGTTTGGGAGGGTGGTCTGTAGCAGGCTATAAACTGGAAGGCAGTTTTACCCACTGTTAGTTGCACATGGATAGTCTCTGATGCTTTGTGCTGTGTCACCAACCTGGAGGTGTGGGTATCTTTGACGAATATTGATACTCCCCCTCCTTTTCTGGTTTGGTAAAAGTTTTGGGGCCGAAAAGCATGGTATGAGGTATAACCTGGTAGTGCTGGGGTGTTCTCAGGAGCCTTGAACCAGGTTTCTGTTACTGCACAGATAAGAATGTTATCCATGCTAAGGAGAGTTTTGAGTGCATGCATCTTGAGGTTTAGACTTTTGGCGTTGAGTAGCATTACTCTTAGTTTCTTGTCCATAGTGATACCTATGGAGGTGGGTTTGTCTTTTGAGCCTTGCCTAAAAAAGGCACTATGGGGGTAGCAAGAGCCTTTGCCAATATCCGAAAGCCCAGGGGTGACAGGTGCAAGCCATTCCTAGCGAAGTATCGTAGCTTGTTGAGCATGTCATCCCAGGCTGACAGGCATTGGATCCCCTTTGAATGACACCAATACTTAAGCCAATTGTTGAAATTGATCATCTTGTCTTCATATTGTGGCATCATTCTTGGTGAGGGTAAGATGCAACTCAAGGTCAGGGTCATACCGGCCTAGGCCACATGCTCAGAGAGCTCCTCTATGTCTCTTTTCAAGTAGTCCAGGGAGGTTCATCTCAGGTAATTCACACCAGCATGGACAATGACTGAGTCATATTTGTACTTGCCTTGGAGTGACCTGAGTGCTTGTGTTATGTGGCGGATCCTAGCGCCCGACAGGCAGCTCACCATGACCTTCTCCTTGTTCAGCCTGGTGAGCTGGACGTCAGTGGGCCTGATGATAGAGTCACCTATTACAAGTGTATCAGGTGTGTTGTTTAGCCTTAAGGGCTGTGGCTGTTTGGCACACTGGCTTTGTGAGCTATGTGTGGTGCACGTGTTTTGTTTTGGAGTAGCGGTTGCTTGGGTGTCTGCTTTGGAGGTCTCTGCTGCTTAGGCAGATTTTTATTTAGAGCCTCCGAGTATGTTTTTATGTGTTTATGTGTTTGGTTTGCTGTCGTGGTAGGTCTATGTGAGACTGGAATTGTAGTGAGTGTGGTTTCCTTCTCCTCCTGACAGGTTTCGCCAGTACCGAGTTGAGAGAGCTTAGCCTCCAGTTTGGCTATATGGTTGCATCTCTCACATGTGTTGGAATTTGTTGGGAGGAGGAGAGGGTTGTCTGTGTACATGAGGCAGTTGTAACATTGCCACAAGATTCCCAGTTTCACCAGCTGGACCGGAGAGGAGATTGACAACTGACCTTTGGACATGCTAGAATAGTATTGGGAATTCCTTTATAATTGAAAAAAAAGGGCCAATGGGGAACAAGGTTCTCAAGGGGAGTTTGTGAGGGTGTAGTGCTTTTAATTTTTTAGTGCTGACTTATATAATTGCTTTAGTGAGCAAGTGCCAGGTAACTTAAATGCAATGCAAAAATGACAAACAGTAACTTTCTTTCAAGTGAAACAAGGAAATAAGTACAGTAAGCAATGCAGATGTCACTAGGGATCCACAGAAGCACTGAAAAGCCGTGATTTAGGTGGAATTAGCGTTTCAGGGAAATAACAAGCAAACAAGCATACAAACAAAGCTATATTCAGCAGGCCTGGATCTAGTCTATGCTACAGTAAACAAGGTGTACCAATTTCAGTAAGAAACAGTTAAAATATGCAGGCACTATAAGCCTTTAACCAGAAATTCCCAGCTCAGAAGGGCAGAGTCCAGCCTCTCCTCCCACAAGAGTGCAGACCACAAACCTTCTTAATGTAAAATAACTGGCCTAAAGCCCAAGTGCTTAAACCAGAACTAATACAGTTTTAGAATAACAGACACTGAGCCCTCAATCAGCAGTTCCCAACTTAGAAGGATGTAAGCTACCTGTCCTGCCACCACAGCGCAGGCCACAAACCTTCCTAATGTAAAACAACTGGTCTGAGCCCAAGTGCTTAATCCAAAAGACTTAGAACGATAGCTACACTTTAATCAAGTTACTACCAAGCAGTAATAAATACAATTGAATACTTTAAAGAATGCCTGGATTAGTGCTCAAGTTATACAAACAAAGCTAGATTCAGCAGGCCTAGATCTAGTCTATGCTACAGCAAACAAGGTGTACCAATTTAGTAAGAAACAGCTCAAATATGCAGGCACTATAAGCCTTTAACCAAAAATTCCCAGCTCAGAAGGGCAGAGTCCAGCCTCTCCTCCCACAAGAGTGCAGACCACGAACCTTCTTAATGTAAAATAACTGGCCTGAAGCCCAAGTGCTTAAACCAAAACTAATACACTTTTAGAATAACAGACACTGAGCCCTCAATCAGCAGTTCCCAACTTAGAAGGATGTAAGCTACCTGTCCTGCCACCACAGTGCAGGCCACAAACCTTCCTAATGTAAAACAACTGGTCTGAGCCCAAGTGCTTAATCCAAAAGACTTAGAATGATAGCTACACTTTAATCAAGTTACTACCAAGCAGTAATAAATACAATTGAATACTTTAAAGAATGCTTGGATTAGTGCTCAAGTTATACAAACAAAGCTAGATTCAGCAGGCCTGGATCTAGTCTATGCTACAGCAAACAAGGTGTACCAATTTAGTAAGAAATAGTTCAAATATGCAGGCACTATAAGCCTTTAACCAGAAATTCCCAGCTCAGAAGGGCAGAGTCCAGCCTCTCCTCCCACAAGAGTGCAGACCATGAACCCTTTTAATGTAAAATAACTGGCTTGAAGCCCAAGTGCTTAAACCAGAACTAATACACTTTTAGAATAACAGACACTGAGCCCTCAATCCGCAGTTCCCAACTTAGAAGGATGTAAGCTACCTGTCCTGCCACCACAGTGCAGGCCACAAACCTTCCTAATGTAAAACAACTGGTCTGATGCCCAAGTGCTTAATCCAAAAGACTTAGAATGATAGCTACACTTGATTAATCAAGTTACTACCAAGCAATATCTATATGAATCAATCAGAAGAGGTGAGAAAAGATTGGAAAGAGAGATTAGACATGTAATTCACAAAGAAGCTATCAGTTGACATATATGTTGCTCCCTAATATGCAACAACATCTAGAAGATTTAGGATTTTTGCCTGGAAGTGTTTGCATAGTAGATACTTTTCAACCCCCTCCAAAGAATGTTTCCTTAGATAAATGGCAGATTGTTGGAGATGGGATAGTGAAGAAAGAGATAACTAACAACACAGGTTTGAGCAGAGTAATGAATTGGCAAACTTTTAAAATTCTCTGCAGCGTACTCTGTCAGGAATACTGGGTGGGCAAATGAGTGTAACTAAGTAAATAATTATTTGAGCTGGGATAGAGGATCTGAATTGCCTAGACATACGTTTAATTATGGTGGCTGCCAAAAAGCAGTTACTAGAAAATGGAAGTTAGATTCTAAGCCAATTGTAATTGAAGTAGTGAATATTGTAACCGAGATGAAAGAATAGGAAGTGAGATTTTTTTTAGAAAAGGATAGGAGTAAATGGAAATTGTGGGAACAATGCATGCAGAAAAATATTTTGGAGGAGAAATAATGCTTAAGAGAAGACAGGGACTGAACAATTTATGTAATGTTGCTTAGCTTATATGATATATAACAATAGATGTGAATTAAAATGTTTGTAAAAGTGAACTTGTTAATATTGTTTGATTATATTTACATAAGTATAAGTTTGTTGTGTCACAAGTGGTAAATCAATAAAGCTGTTTTATGAAAAAATCTTATGTGCAACACCTTCATAAGGCTATATGTGTTAATGGAAATATGTCTATTAGAATGCAATTCATTATTAGAATACAAAAGAACATACAGGACTGCAAGTCTCAGAAAGATGCATGTCCATGTACTTAGTTCTCATTTCACAGCTTGCATTCACTCAGTTCAGTATTTTGCACTAACAAATAAATGATAATAGACATTTAATTACATTATAACAACTCACCACTCAGTAGGAAATATCGAAGTTTTAACAAAACAGTAGTCAGTATCTTAAAATTCCTGCAAACCACGCAGCAAGGAACAATCTATGCATGTATGTATATCTATATACAGAGAAACAGGTGATTTTTGAGTTACAACTAATATCATCAATGATGCATTAGAAGTATGAGTTTTTAAATGCCATATTTCTCTGCTTTCATCTCTTTTAGGCAACCTGAAGTTTGTTTATATACACTGAGGCACAATTTGATTTTGAAGGAAAAAAAATAACATTTAAAAACTCATGGTTTCAAAGAATTATTGAGGTGAGGAGTCGTGACTTGATAACATAATACACACAGACATGCACAAATATGCATGCTTACACCAGCATTTGTGTAAATACCTCCCAACGCGCACACACACACACACACACACACACACACACACACACACACACATATATATATATATATATATATATATATATATATATATATATATATATATTTATATATATATATGCTTTCATATGAAATACATAGAGTATGGAGCATGATATATGAAATATGTTGCACTGTAAGATTAGAGGGGTTTTTTTATGAATGAGAGGCCACTTACTATCCTTGCTGTTTTCTGTTTTTTGACACATTCTTTATACTCTCACCCAAACATATACATGCATACATAGATGCACACAAGCAAACATGCACAATAGTAATAAAACCCCACCTCCCAGAAAAATAAAACAAGTCAGATAAATGGAATATGTGGTGGTTAGGTGATAGATATGTATAATGTCTTGAACTGTGGGACTGAGGGATGTGTTGCTCACTTGTGTCTTCATGACTCATCTCTACATCTCAAGCCGTACTGTGTTCCATGGGATGAACAGTGTCTTCTGTGCAATTCATAGCCCTTTTTAATTATGTTGTAGTTCAATTTCAGCTCTGAAACATAATTGCCTTCTGATTGCTATATTATTATTATTATTAATTTTGAGTTATTAATTTACAAGGCACTGTGCCTGAGCTTCAATGATGGCACATACTAACGTATCACTTTTGCTGTCCCAAGACATTATTGTCCATGATTTGCCTGTAGGTTTTTTCAATACATTTTTTTCTGCACTGTGCCTAAGCAGGGTATATGATGTCTATGATTCCTACCAGAGATATTAAATGACATCATGATCTGAATTATTCTTAGGAAAATATGCAGAGCTGTATTTTTGCATTCTTATATAGAAGGTTTTAAGGTATTAATTCTAGTTTCAAGAAAGGCATGTAATGATGTGTTTTTTTTTCTTTCTCATTTTCATGTGTATAGAAATGGTTTCCTTGGATTCGTATTTGCCAATGTAACACTCTCTGTATTAATGTACTGCTGTTAGGTTGTTCTCATATTATTACATCTATACAACCACTGGAAATTTCATTTAAAATTTCAGAAGGCTGTAGTATTTTCCCTTATCCTCACTATATCTTAACATTTTAGTTTTGGATGATTCAAACAGAAGAAATTATGCACTTAGCATTTTAAACTTGAACTAAAAAATGTAATTGTCACCTATTAGACATATTATAATCATTGTGTCTGCTTCTGTATGAAGATGAAGAGTCTTGACATAAGCTATGTTTAGCTTTGTGTGGTTCTGTGTGTGCATGAGTTTTTGTTTCTGTGTGTGTGTGTGTGTGTGTGTGTGTGTGTGTGTGTGTGTGTGTGTGTGTGTGTGTGTGTGTGTGTGTGTGTGTGTGTGTGTGTTTCTGCTCCTGCAACATGAGAGGATGAGATTGTAAGTCAGCTATGAAGCTGCATGAGACCCTTCCCCTGTGAGTTAATGTAGAGCTATTTAGCAGTATGCTGTAATGAAAATACGGAATGAGTACTGATGACTGATTCCATATTACCTCTGACTCCTGAAACCAGGATGTTTCCATCCCTCATCTGTGATCCCTGAGGCTCAGTAAAATTGTACTGACCCTGTTCCTATTTTGTGAGTATTAACAATTGACACAAATGTAATAAAAATGCAAAGTTAGAGCTGAAATGATGCCTTTATTGCTTAACTAAGAAAAGCTAGATTGCAAGCATTTGAGGCATCTAGGCAACTTTGTTTATTTGTCATTCATGGATTGAATTAGAAGATTAATTTGCCTTTATGCACATTAAAGAACAATGCAATGCAGATACAGATGTATGCATAACTTGACATGCACATATAGTGCATTAAAATACAGCTACAGATAAAAAAAAAATATTCAGAAACAGAATTGCTGACTTCAAAGAAGCTGTAGAAAATGTAAAGTGTTGTGGACAGTGAGTACAGATGTTAAAATTCTGGTGTTTTCAGACATAAATCAGAAGATAATTGCATCAGTGGCATGCAGTTTCGAAATGTAATTAATCCCTTGACTAAGTAAGTGTGAAATTAGTGGTGGGGCACCTCTGTGCTACACATCTGTCTGATAACAAAAATAACCTAAGTCAAGGTGTTTTGTAAGTGCACTCCATCTACCTACTTAACTGAATAAACTACTGGAAACTTCAACAAGGTATCTTTATTCCTCTCACAGCGAGGGTATCAGAGGGAGAGCCTCCTAGAATGCTAGCTAAAGTGACTTTATCTGGACTTATCCTTTATACTCTGTTTCTGGTTAAAAACAAAAAAAAATGCAGATATGCGGTATACCATTCTTTGGCTCACAGACATTCCGTTACTTCATCCTCATCAGAGCAATGCTGTTTCTCATTTCGTCTTGAAACGCACATGTAATAGAAAATCACAGGGTTTGTTTTTATGTCACTGTAGAAAAAAAGCAAATTGCACCTCCCATCTTCTCTGTGATACCTCTCATATCTCAATATAAGTTGTGTGTATATGTATATATATATATATACAATTAATATATGTGTGTGTATATAGATTTATGTCAGATTAGTCATTTTTCAGAAACTTGAACATCATATAGTCAACACCATATATTTGACTCTCTGAAAACTCGAACAAAAAAATGAAACAAAATATAAATGTTTGGCTGGGTGGCAAGCCACCCTGCACCTGCCATGTGGGGGATGTGCTCCCCACACTCCATGCAAATTATATGTATCAACTCGGAGATCACACTACAGTGAGGGAAAGCTTAAATTCCTGAGACTCAGTGTACTGTGATTTCCATAGAACCAAATGAAGTTCAAGTTCCTGAAAACTTGATAATATGACATAAACTCATATAAGGGATGGGAGGTTAGCATAATGGTTAAATGTTTACCTTACAGACATAAGGAGTAGGGTTTGATTCTCACATGGGGTAATTGTCTAGGCTTAAAATGGCCCATAAGGGCATTTAGCCTAGTGCTTATCTCTCTCTCAACCTATATATATATATATATACAGAAAATGGTTAGTTGTAGGAAGGAACCAAAGACAGTACTCACTTGCGCTATCTTCTCTTACAACAATTAAAGAGGAAACGCAGTGTGTACAACAGCAGACTTGAAGTTTAATAGTAAACGGCTCACAATTTCACACTCCACATAAACACAATGACCTTCACTCGATAAAACATAAAAATTATTGAACATTTAAAGTTAGTTTAGCGCTTTCACCTACTCATATAGGCTTCTTCAGAACTAACTGTTTTTTAAAAAAATCCATTTAAATAACCTTAATGGCGCGAAAACCCGTGCCATTAATTAAAGCCATATTCACTTGTTTACAAACTGTATTTTCTTTTACATTTTTTTGAAATCTTTCAATACATACACTATGTTAGACTGTAAAATTAGAATTCTTAAATCCATATAAATAACAATATTAGGAATTGATGTACATAATTCGTGTTGTTGTAAAAATTGTGTATCAATATTTCATAACCCAAAATAGTTCTCTATGTATGTGTTTGTTTACATGTATAGACTTAATATATGTGTATAAATAACTAATAATTAAATAATTGTTAAAATATTGTTAAAATAACAATATCTGATGATATAATATACTCATTTAATAAATGGATGTATTGTTCTAGATGAATGGTAATGTTAAAAGTTTAAAAAAAATATATGCTATTAAAAAATATATGTTATTAAAAAATATATATATAATTAATAAATTCTGTTGTCTTAATAATGAATTGTAATATACCTAATAATTTATAAAAAAATAGTTAGTAGGTGCAAAATATATGTTGTATATAATATATATATAATACAAAAAAATGATACAAAAAATGTGTGCATTAAATATATAGATAAATTAATAAATTATGTATAAATAATGTATAAATGTATTACTCAATATGTGGCTATCAGGTGACATATATACAATAGAAACTTTAATATTAGGTAATGTGTCACATTGGTCCATGTTTTAGTAGTAATCTTGTTTTTATATTCTTAGTAATGGTTTAACGGCTATAGATTCATTTAGACCAGGTTCAGTGGCAGCATCAGTGAATAATTGCCACCATACTTCCTTAAAACTTAGCAACTCCTTCCGATTGTCACCTCCCAAACCTGGTTTGATATGTTCCAAAATACCAAATGAGAAAGTATGATCCACTCCCTCTTTCTCTACATGTCTATATAGTGCATTGTTTTTGTCCTTTTTTCTAATACAGTAGGTGTGGTCATAAATTCTCTTTTTGAATGCCCTCTCTGTTTTTCCCACATAATATGCTGAGCATGTCAAACATTTAGCCAGGTAAATCACAAAAGATGTGTTGCAATTGCCCCTTACATATTTAATGACTGTCCTATTGATATTATTTAAAATAGTTCCGGATGTTCTTGTAATATTCTGACATTGATTACAGTTTTCACATCTTTTGGTAGTTGGCACACTGTCCATGTCACCTCTTACAAAGTTAGTCACTTTACCATATTCAAGAATTTTCTTTAAATTATCTGCCATCTTATATACTATAAAGGGTTTATTACCCAATATCTTGGAAATCTGTGGGTCAATTTGGAAAATTTTCCAATGTTTCTCCAGAATTTCCTTGATTTTACTAACATATGGTGTGTATGGGAGGATACATGCTTTCTGATATCTCTTGAGACAAATTTCTTCTTTTTCCTTGTCTCCTGTGTCAATAACCCCTAATAGAGGTAAATAATTAATTCCCCATCTTCTTATAACATATTGTGCTACTTCTGTCAACATTTTGTTATTATACTTTCTCTCCTTAAACATTTCTGTAATGAATTCTACTTCCTTTACCATCTCTTCTTTTCTAGACGTCATTCTAACTGCCCTAATACATTGACCTTTGAAAATATTGCGCATCATTTTTCTGGGATGGTGACTATTATATTGTAGATAGTCATTTGAAAATGTATTTTTCCTGTATATGTTGGATTTAAACCCTTTTTCATCGTGTGATACAAATGTATCCAAGTATGCTATCCCATTGTTGCTGACTGAATGAGTGAATTTGAGAAATTCACTACTCTTGTTAATATAGGTGATGAATTCATTTAACTCATTTAATTCTTCAATATCACCTTTCCACAAAATGTAAATGTCATCTAAAAATCTTAATAATATCAATAGGACAGTCATTAAATATGCAAGGGGCAATTGCAACACATCTTTTGTGATTTACCTGGCTAAATGTTTGACATGCTCAGCATATTATGTGGGAAAAACAGAGAGGGCATTCAAAAAGAGAATTTATGACCACACCTACTGTATTAGAAAAAAGGACAAAAACAATGCACTATATAGACATGTAGAGAAAGAGGGAGTGGATCATACTTTCTCATTTGGTATTTTGGAACATATCAAACCAGGTTTGGGAGGTGACAATCGGAAGGAGTTGCTAAGTTTTAAGGAAGTATGGTGGCAATTATTCACTGATGCTGCCACTGAACCTGGTCTAAATGAATCTATAGCCGTTAAACCATTACTAAGAATATAAAAACAAGATTACTACTAAAACATGGACCAATGTGACACATTACCCAATATTAAAGTTTCTATTGTATATATGTCACCTGATAGCCACATATTGAGTAATACATTTATACATTATTTATACATAATTTATTAATTTATCTATATATTTAATGCACACATTTTTTGTATCATTTTTTTGTATTATATATATATTATATACAACATATATTTTGCACCTACTAACTATTTTTTATAAATTATTAGGTATATTACAATTCATTATTAGGACAACAGAATTTATTAATTATATATATATTTTTTAATAACATATATTTTTAATAGCATATATTTTTTTAAAACTTTTAACATTACCATTCGTCTAGAACAATACATCCATTTATTAAATGAGTATATTATATCATCAGATATTGTTATTTTAACAATATTTTAACAATTATTTAATTATTAGTTATTTATACACATATATTAAGTCTATACATGTAAACAAACACATACATAGAGAACTATTTTGGGTTATGAAATATTGATACACAATTTTTACAACAACACGAATTATGTACATCAATTCCTAATATTGTTATTTATATGGATTTAAGAATTCTAATTTTACAGTCTAACGTAGTGTATGTATTGAAAGATTTCAAAAAAATGTAAAAGAAAATACAGTTTGTAAACAAGTGAATTATGGCTTTAATTAATGCCATTAAGGTTATTTAAATGGATTTTTTTAAAAAACAGTTAGTTCTGAAGAAGCCTATATGAGTAGGTGAAAGCGCTAAACTAACTTTAAATGTTCAATAATTTTTATGTTTTATCGAGTGAAGGTCATTGTGTTTATGTGGAGTGTGAAATTGTGAGCCGTTTACTATTAAACTTCAAGTCTGCTGTTGTACACACTGCGTTTCCTCTTTAATTGTTGTAAGAGAAGATAGCGCAAGTGAGTACTATATATATATATATATATATATATATATATATATATATATATATATAAAATTTACAAATACATATTATATATATATATATATATATATATATATATATATATATATATATATATATATACACACATGTAATGTATACACACGTGCACACACACACATATATATTTATTACAAATGACTGATAAAAAGTGTAGATTTACAATAGAAAGATTAAACTTTGATTAGCTGCTCGGTGCATAAAATAGGTATCAAGTTATTCACTTCATACAAGACCTGAAATCAACCTACATATATAAAAGTACTTAGTCTAATTATTCAATGTCACAAAAGTAGCACATCCTGGTACAGAAGAGTAATGTCTTGTGTCTCAGGTGTCTGGAATTCTGTATGTTACAAAAGTAGCATATCCTCTGTATCATGGTATAGAGAGGTAATGTCTTGTGACGCAGGTATCGGGGTTCAGTATGTTACAAAATTAACATGTCCTCTGTATCATGGTATAGAGGGGTAATGTCTTGTGACCCAGATGTCGGGGTTCATTATGTTACAAAAGTAATATACCCACTGTATCATGGTATAGAAGGGTAATGTCTTGTGACCCAGATATCGGGGTTCAGTAGGTTACAAAAGTAATATACCCTCTGCACCAAGGTATAGGGGGGTAATGTTTTGTGACCCAGATATCAGGGTTCAGTATGTTACAAAAGTAACATACCCTCTGTATCATGGTATAGAGGGGAAATGTCTTGTGACCCAGTTTTCGGGGTTCAGTATGTTACAAAAGTAACATACCCTCTGTATCATGGTATAGAGGGGTAATGTCTTGTAGCCCAGGTGTCAGGGTTCAGTATGTCACAAAAGTAACATATCCTCTGTATCACAGTATAGAGGGGTAATGTCTTGTGACCCAGGTGTCCGGGTTCAGTATGTTACAAAAGTAGTGTATCCTCTGTATCACAGTATAGAGATATAATGTCTTGTTACCCAGGTGTCTGGGGTTCAGTATGTTACGAAAGTAACATACCATCTGTATCATGGTATAGAGGGTTAATGTCTTATGACCCAGGTGTCTGGGGTACAGTATGTTATGAAAGTAACATACAGTAAACTCTCAGTTAACTGGCACCCATGGGATTGGTAGATGGTTAACTGTAGTTTCTGGTTGCTTGAGTGTTACTATTAAAAATAGCCCTGACTGTTACTGTACCCTATACTGTTTTTTTTTGTTTGACTTGTTCTCATGTTCTCAGGTTGGGAGAAAGGGAATTTATTCCTATCTTCCTATTTTAAAACTCTAAAAGTCTAAAAATGTAAGGTATGTTTCTGTGGGGGTGAAACAAAAAGCACAACAATGAACATTGTACTGCATTGTTTCAATATTGTTTTTTGCCTGTTGCTTGAGAGTGCTGGTTGCTTGAGTTCTGCTTAACTGAGAGTTTAGTGTATCCCCTGTATCATGGTATGGAGGGGTAATGTCTTGTGATCCAGGTGACTGGGGTTCAGTAAGCAGTCCCAGGACTGGAGGAACTGGATGGGTTTTGAACAGGAATGAAATCGCCATGTTTCAAGTCTGTCAGGAAGGAAGGTGTGGGGAAAACATACTCAAGGACACATTGCAGGCATGATTTCCTTGGCGGAGGTGGAGAAATTGATCTGTGGAGGCTGACAGACATGCTATATCTTGCCAAGGGAGGTAATTAGACCTACTGGTTTGCCTCGCCTGTAGAAATGAGGAACAATCTGGCTGTGACACACACTGCATATCTCTCAAACGTCCCTGATTTCACAGAATATCACTTTCCTGTCTAGTATTCTTTAGTTTACTCGTCAAAAAATGAATTATTACTACATAATAAAGGATATATCCATTTCAGGTGTCATAACAATGTAAAACCTGTCACTGTAGATATGTGAGAATTATAATTAAAATCTGTCCCTAATGTTGTGCCTCTGTCCCTATTTCTTGAGAGGTTGAAAGGTATGACTGCATGTCTAACTCATGGGGTATCGAATGAACATGTGTAGATATGGTCTGGAATTGCAGATAAAAATGCAGCCGGCTACCTGAGAGATGCTTCATGTGAACAGCTCACACCCACTGAGTTTAAGGAAAAGATTGATGATCTGAAGTTGGCAGGCAATGGATAGAAAAATATTTGGCAGTCAAAAGGCAGAAAAAACAAGAACGTAAAACACTTATTATTTGCATTTCAAAAGCTTTGTCCTTTATTCATGTGCCTACTTTGCTATGTTTCTATGAGATAAGATGTGATAGACAGATGTATGGGATTTTGTGTTTTACAATTATGTATGCAAATTTGAAATCTACTGTGCCAATAGTTTGATATGTTTCTGCAAGCCAAAATGTGACAATAGGATTATAAGAAACTACAGATCTTAAGGTACATTTTTCTAGCAGCATATAATGATGTACATGTCTTCTAGCTCAGTTATATACACTCTCTGTGTGTAAATGTATGTGTGTGTATATGTGAATGTGTGGGTCCATGTGTGTGTGTGCACGCTCATGCATGAAAGGGAGAGTGTATATGGTTTTGTATACAAACAGTGGAGCAAGACTTTGTATTTTAACCTTGACAGCTTAAAAACTGCATGCTTCTTGACATTTTGTGCTTATTTCAGTACCACTGAATGTTAAACTATTTTTTTCTCTCCATATATTTCCTGAGACACAAATTTTGTTTCAGTATATGTTTCCCTTTTCAGTACAATTAATTCATTAAATATGTCAGAATATTAATGCTGTGTTTCATTAATGTAAGTTGATATGCAGAGTATAACTTTAAATATTTTATAATTATCAATTTTCAAACTTGGAACACCCTTCCCTGACTTGATACCTTTGTTTGAAGATCGTATACCTTACTGCATTTTTGTCTTTTATATGGTTGAATGTTAAGGAAGAAGCTACAAAAAGATCAGTAAAAAACGTCCCTTGCATTAATGCCCCTGAATTCCATGAGTACAAATAAGTAGGTAAGGTGGGAAGTTGTAAAACAGTTGTATAACATGCACCCTTCTTCCTATTGTTACTAAACATTTAAGCAGCTACCCTAGTTATTTGTAATGTAAATTAGTGCTGCAAGCTTTCTTTGCAAGTGCAGTGTCCCAAGGCAATTATTTTGGTAGCTGGGGAAACAAAAATCAATTCAGTGTGCAGAAGTGGAGCAATTAAGGTAAACTGGTTCTCATCTTTTGTTTAGAAACAAAGCAGGCCCGGTGGAGGTTAAGATTAACAAAACATGTAACAGGATCAGGGGAAAAGCTACATTTTGTTAGCAAATAATCACATTGACTTTGGGTTGTTTGTTAAAATATCTTTAAATGTCAACTCATTTAAAAATGAGTGGTGAAATATTGATAAAGCTAGCATTAGATATGAAATGCTGCCAAGGCAGACACGTTATTACTGTTAGTGACAAGAAATGATTTCCCTTAATTACACACCACCACATGCCAGTAACCTTTGCTGGGAATCTTATAAATACATTTGTGTTATCCGAAGTATATTATTTTAATAGGTATTTAGCCATATATCAGTTACCTTAATTTTAGTTCCTTCAGAGCCGGAAGTATACATGTGACCTTTGAAAACAATGCTCTTAACATCTGATGTATCATTTTGAGAAATAACATTTTGTATTGCTTGAAAAATGAATCAGCCCTTTAAAATGTGTTCTTTGGAAAACACTCAGCTGATGAATTGAAATGAAACTACAATTGCTAACAAAATGTTAGATAAATCACCTCCAAATATAACTCATTTTCCACCTTTAGTTTTGTCAAAGGGAATGTTTTGCGTAAGATTTACAAAATGTATAATTCCGTGCATTTGAACACAATGATATCCCCAAGATACATTATCTGTGAAAATCAATTCTTGGCATTGATACTTAAAGAAAAGACAACAAACCACAGAAAGAAAATGTAGCAAAGGTTGTTAATAACAAAATAATGCAAGCATTCTACGTAAACCTCTTATTTTATCACTTATCTGGAGAGATTTGTGTTGTAAACATTAAACTTTATAATATGCAATACTATTCTAAAAGAAACATTTTTGTATAACTTGAAAGAACACTTGCGTTTAACTTGGAAAAAAAACTTTGTTAAGTATTTTAGAAAGTCACAGATAACATTTAGGTGGTCTTCTTTCGGCTTTTTCCCGGTAAGGGGTTGCCACAGCGGAACTCCGGTCTGCTAATGATTGGCAGTAGATTTTTACAAAACTCTGAAGTGCCAGCTTGATGCTCAACCTTCAACGAAGGCATGCCCATTTAAGCACGCATGTCTTTCGAACGCTACCCAACTGCGGGGAGGACATTTAGGTAATAAGGCAAAATACAAAATTGTTATTAGCTGCAATAGAACTTCTGTAACCCATTAGAATCAGTAATGCTGTAAAATGGAAAATTTATATTGTGCAATATTATGTTCGTCAGGTATAACAAATACATGTCAGGTTATTAATTGTAAACAGCATCCTAGAATGTTTTAAGAAGCAAACCAATGAGCCTAGATAGTACAAAGTACATTTTCAGTCAAGAACGTGATCATTCTGACTGCATCAGGTATAATACTGCATTATCATTCCTGAATTAAAAGTATGCGTTATATAATCTATTGCATTCATGTCATTGAGAATTACAATCTCAGTCTCAAGAAAAAGGACAGGAAATAATGAGCAATTTCTTAATGATACGAGTAACCAAATTCATGGATGAATCCCTGGCACCCCTCCTGTTCGGTATATACTTCCCAGAGGTACAGATAAGCACAGGAGGACTATGGCTGACCAAGTTTGCAGACGACTGCTAACTGGGGTCCATAATTTACTCTTCAGCTGATACAGACATCCTCCAGAAGGGTGTTACTGAGACGGATACCTGGTGTCAAAATCATGGCCTCAAGCTAAATGCCAAAAAGTGCATAGTCATCCCCTTTGGAAAAAACAAAGTACCCATGAACTACAACATATATGATAGTCCCCTAAATACAGAAAATGTAATAAGGGATCTGGGGACGCAAGTAGATAGTAATCTCTCCTTTGTTAATCATATTGCCAAGGTGGTTAGAAAATCCTTCTATGTGGCCCACCTAATCACAAAAGGGTTCGCATCTAGAACAAAAGAGGTTATTGTGCCCCTCTACTCATCACACATCAGAACCATCATAGAGTACAACGACCCATTTGGGATGTACCTTACAAGACACCTGCAACAGCTGGAAAGACCACAGAAGTACCTCACCAAGAGGATTACTGGCCTCAAACATAAGCATTATGACTGAAGAAACTCCAGCTGTACTCAGTTGCATACCGCTTAGTCAGAGGTGATCTCTGCCTGATATACAAAGCCATGTCCAGCCCAGTATTGATGGACATGCTCCACCTAAAAAAAAGAAATCCCCAAGAGCCACACGCTTTAGGGATCTAAACCTCACTACAACGATAAATAGGATGTGCTGGAGGGATAGATCCTGTCCCAGAGACTCCCCATGATTTGGAACAGGATTCCA
Source organism: Protopterus annectens (assembly GCF_019279795.1). Taxonomy (NCBI): domain Eukaryota; kingdom Metazoa; phylum Chordata; order Ceratodontiformes; family Protopteridae; genus Protopterus; species Protopterus annectens. The sequence goes on along the minus strand of NC_056728.1, from coordinate 1,179,512,640 downwards.
ATCTACATTAGGCAGAGCCCCACACTAACACTCTTCAAGAGAAACCTTGATGAGTGGATGGGAAACAGAAAATTTACCCCAGGGATCACTGCAGTGGCTCTGCTGGACCGAGGCACAGGGAACTAATCTAAGGGGGTGGCGAAAGCCAACACATTCTGGCTAGGCTTATAGATGCCCTCGGGCAGATAGGCTAGTACTTACCTATGAACCTATGACATCTGTGTAATGTATCCAACAGACTGAGAATGGCATTTCACATGTGGTCCATTTGCAGAGATGGGTCTGAATACAGAGATGATGAAAACAGCAAGAAAAGGACAGTAGTATTGCTGGAACAGAGTTCATCAAGTCTTGCTGAGTACCTTCATGAGGTGGACCCTGTTTTCACAAAATCTTCCCAAGATGACACTGATATATAGACTGTATTTTATATAGCATGTATCATGAAGAGAGGTAGGTTAAAAAATAAAAGTAAACAGTGGGTGCACAAGTCACAAGATGAAAAAAGTGCCCAGTCATGTTGTATGGACTGGTGCCAGTACCAGGAAAAAAAAGCAGCATTGAATACTCAAGACACAGAAACCTTTCTACAACAGGGTTTGGCTAGGTGCAGAGGATGATACCCACCTTGTTGTAGAAGGAAGTATATGTCCACAGCAAACACAAGACCTGGCAGAGCAAAAAAGAGCCACAAAGGTGTTAGAGTGGAATATATAGGATTAGGAAGAAATTGTATATTGTTATTATTTATTTATTTATTTTACATTTCTTGACCAGGCTAGTCTAACTGGATATATGTCCATTTTCAGTAGAGGCCCGGGGAGATAAGCTCCGTGAAAACAAAATCATATATACAAAAATTCATATATGCAATGCACACTGCAGGTACAGTACAGAGATAATCAAACAGGGCAGAAATTCATAACATAGTGCAAAAAAATGCAGGCACAATACAAAATGCAGTTTCAATACATGATATCAAAAAGAAGGCAGCTTATTGTATAATTATATTAGTAAAAAAGTTGTCACAATAATTAGTTTCCAGAAGATGTAAGTAACAGTAGCTAGAAGGACAAGGTTTTGTTGTTATTAAGGAAAATAGAACTTGATTAATGAGAAGAAGAGGGTAGGCAGAACGAAGTTAGAAGAGCTAGTTGATTAGTCAGGTTTAGTACAGGGGCACAACCAATCCCACAGTGGTGGTGCTGCGGTAGCGCTGTCGCATCATAGTAAGACGCTGTCCGGTTCGATTCTCAGCTAGAGCGTCTTCTGCGTGGAGACATGCGTGAATGGGCGTACCTTCGTTGAAGGTTGTGCGTCAGGCCTGGCAAGCCGGTACTTAAAAATCAACTGCCAATCATTAGCGGACCGGAGTTCCGCTGTGGCGACCCCTAACCGGGAAAAGCCGAAAGACACAAACAAGTACAAGGGCACAACCAGTGTGTTCTGAGGAAAAGTTTCAGTTTTCTTTTGAAAAGTGATATAGAGAGAATTGAGGAAAGTTATGCAATAAGCAATAAGCACAGAATTTCCAGATAAAGATATTCTGAAAGTTAACAGAGAAATTAGAGAAAAGAAAAGTACTTTTACAAGAAAAAATGTCAAAAGCTTCTATTGCAGATTTGCATTTATTAATGCAACAGGCCCATGAAAACCATTACATAGATGAAGAAACATCAGACCACCTGGAAAAAGAAGCAACAGAGGAAGTGTGAAAACATAAAGAACAAAATCCAGACAATTTTTGAAAGGTCTAAAAAGAAACATGGACACGGGAAAAAATGGAGATCTCATTGTTTTTGTCTTTTGGCTTTTCCTGGTTAGGGGTTGCCACAGCGGAACTTCGGTCTGCTAATGATTGGCAGTTGATTTTTACATACCGGCTTGGCAGGCCTGACACACAACCTTCAACGAAGATACACCCATTCACACATGTCTCCACGCAGAAGATGCTCTAGCTGAGAATCGAACCAGGCAGTGTCTTACTGTAAGGCGACAACCCTACCGCAGCATCATCTCATATGGTCAAATATTTATGCAAAGAAGAAAGCCAAACTAATCAACAAAAAGCAGCTTCAAATATATTTGAAGAGAAATACAGGCAAAGGCACATAGATATGGACATTTTCACAACACAAAAATAAGAAAACAAAGGGAGAATATAGAACAGCTGATTAGTGAGGAAGAGGTAATATAAATTTGTTTGTGTCTTTCGGCATTTCCCGGTTAGGGGTCGCCACAGTGGAACTCTGGTCCACTAATGATTGGTAGTTGATTTTTACATGCCAAGTTACCAGCCCTGATGCACAACCTTCAACGAAGGTACGCCCATTCACGCATGTCTCCACGCAGAAGATGCTCTAGCTGAGAATCGAACCAGACAGCGTCTTACTGTGAGGCGACAATGCTACCGCAGCACTACCAAGAGGTAATATAAATATAAATGGAAAATACAAGTAGAAACTGAATGTATGGACTATCTGAGAAGAGAAGGATTTAGTGTAGAAAGGTCAGCACAGGAGATGTCACAGTATGACTCCCCAAATTACCAAGAAAAAGGTGGAGTGGGAGGCATCTGATGCTGAAATAGGAACATGGGAAAGAAAAAGAGATCTGAGATGTGCAGCATTCGTGCAAAGGAGAAAGCAAAACTAATTAATATAAAAGAGCAGCAGTCGGTTGGGAGGGTGACCTAATGGTTAAGGTGTTTGCCTTACAAACACAAGGTGCAAGGTTTGAGTCTCACAAGGGATAAATGGCTAGACTTAAAATGTCTCACAAGGGCAGTTAGCTTAGTACTAATCTATGAACCTATGAGCCTATAAGATATTTAAAGAGAAATACAAGGAAAGGCACCCGATATGGAAAATTTCATAATACAAAAACAAGAAAACAAAGATGGAAATCAGAACTGATGATTAATAATGGAGAACTTAAAGAAATAGAAGCTGAAGTTATGGATTATCTATGAAGTAAAGGATTTAGTGTAGAAAACCCAACACAGGTGATATCACAGCATGATGAAACAATGAGTCCCAAAGTTAAGGAGAAACAGATGGAGCAGGAGGCATCTGAAGATTTAAAACATGCTGATGCTCTGGAACCTTCCGTAGAAATCCAGAACAAAAGTTCAGCTGAAGTTGTACAACAAGGGAAGGAGCAGAAAACAGTGACAACTCTGATGTAGCCAAAGTTGTGGAGTGATGGGCCAGTGAGTCCCCATATGAAGGAGCAGCAAATGGCACAGAATGAATCTGAAGAGGATCTGTCACAGGATGATATTCTGCGACTTTCTGTAAAACTTCCACAGGAAATAGAAAATAATGTGCTCTCAGGTTAGAAGAAAATGATCTAAGGGAAGAATTACTTGACTTAATAGAGATGGATTACAGAAAGTAAATAAGACCTAAAGTCTTACCAACAGTTCAGAAAACATTTGCTAGAAAACCAGATATAGTAGTTCATAAAAAGAAGACAAAAGTAGCATTAATCACTGAAATTGATACACCCTGTGATTACGATGTCTTATTTTCAGAAAGATACAAAGTTATAAAATATCAGAATTTGTAGGAAGGAATGAGAACAATTTGGAAGAAAGATAGTCAGACAATTCCCATTTTAGTAGGAACAATGGGCGTCATACAAAAGAATTTACAGTCATATGTAGATATGCTACCAGTAAGAATAACTCCATATGAATAACAGGAGAGTCAATTTTGGCACATTGTGGGTGCTGCGAAGAGTACTTTTGGCTAACATCAAAGATGAAAAATAGTAATTTCATGAATTTTACTCATACCCTAACTTAGGCCATGAATTTAGAAAGCCAAAAGACTTGAAGAAATTAAACCAGTAGAAGTGTGATTTTGAATGCTGCTTCTGTTATCTAGTAAAATAAATCATGCAGAGCAGTGCAGCACCATGTACAGAACAGCAGAGGAGTAGAACTGGGCAGGATGGCACTTGGTGTATGGAATTCAGAGATCAGAGTTGCATGATAATATGTGGGGAAGGTAAATTTATCATAGTAAAGAGCATAGTGAAACCATGCATCCTTCTAGGAGATAGCCCTTGAGCACTCAGAAGAAATGTGAATATATGTAAGTTCATTACATGGAACATTGTATGCATTACTATAAGACAGCACTACAGCTCTTGTTGGATTTGCTGAGGAATTAATGAACATGGTAACATTGTATCATGTTACTTACTTGTCAGAACCAGACAAGGCACTTGGGAGTATGGAACAGGGGTCTATATTATATTGTCAACAGCTGAAAATGTCGACTCTGAATTGTTTGACATGAAAATGTCGAACTACAAAATTAGCAAAGCCCCCCCATTTAAATATATTTGTTTTTGTGTGGCGTTGGTGTTTGGCCAACTGATTTCTTTCCATTGAAAAGAAATCGGTGATTTGGCCGTTTGCTAATCTTGTAGTTTGATATTTTCGTGTCGAACAATTTAGAGTCGACATTTTTAGTAGTCAAGGGATACTCTTCATTATTACTGTGATATACTACAGTGTGACTGAGTGCTTCCCAAACTGAAATAGCAGGCAGTATGCTCAAGACACAGTCCAACATTATCTCCTATTATCATTTAAATGAATAATGGACAAGGTTCTTGGGGCATTAGATTCTACACCCCAAAATTTACATATGGATGCAAGGATGTACTGTATAACGCAGAACATGTTGGAAGTACACCATATTAACTATCAGTGAAAAGGGAATCCTTAATTCTGGACAGCAACATTTAAAGGTACCGAACAGACATCGTGCTTGGTACCCATTCTTGCATACTGCTGCTTATTTCTGACTGAGTCGAACATTGTACTCTGTAAGTTATGTCGCACAATTACTGAATCGTATTTCACTATGCGTCTGTACTGAGCTCTGTTCATATTACAACTGTTATTCCATGCATATAATTCGTCTAAGTAGCTGCTATGTTAGAAGAACTAGTGGCAGCTGTAAACAGGTGGCATGAGGGAAATCTCAGTTAATGTCTTTGCCTTGTGCGTTTTTTCTATTTTTACTTGAAAAGATGGACATGTTATATTACATCTCTTTTTACTAATCAGATTAAATGTTTGTCTAAAACACACACACAAAAATGAAAGTGCTAAACCCTCCAAGTAGTGGGCTTAACCCGCATGCACACCATTTCTTGACCTTACTAATGTCATGATCATGCAACGATGCAGAAAACTGAAATTCTGACTCACTAAAACAAAAAAAGCTGTCCCACACAAACAGTAAGACTGCTAAAAATAATGTAAGTCTGTTACTTTTCAACAACATTCAACAAATGAAAAGTAACCAGAAGACAAATGTTAAAATGCAATTCAACTGAGTCTGTATGACACATTGCAGTTCTTCAGTTTCTTCTAACAGAACAACACATTTGCCTCCACATTCCCTGTACATAAATATATCACCTCTATACAACTGGATAAGTGAACAAATTGCTAGCGAACTATGTAGATATGAAGATATATTTAGACTTTACATGTACTGAGGAACATTAAATACACCTAAGACTCCCGTCTTAAAAAAACAGTATGGTTTATTATAAAAAATGAAGAAGTACAGGTTCTTCCCAAAATAAAAAAAGTGTTATGGCTTAGCAAAAGTTCACAGCAGGTTCTTTCGTTAAAGTCACATATAGATGGGTTAGTCTCATTTAGTGTGTGTGTGTGTCTCTCTCTCCCTCTGAGCATCTCAGCAGCTCTTGTTTGGATTCCTATAACAGGAACAATCACCATCTTCTTCGGAGTATATTTTTCCTGGTTTTCGTTTACTCTTGATTATTCTCATCCAGAGCTGCTGGCTTGGACATTTGATCCCCCTTTAATGATCACAAATAGCACTCTGCAGGAACTTTCCTCAACCCTCCTTTTATACAGCTTTAAATTGCTTCATTAAGATATGAGCACACTTTTGTTTTGTCTTAAAGAAACATGCTCATTATAGTAAAGAATCATTCCTACTTAAAATAATAGTGTTTCATCTGGAGCAAGTTCACAATGACTGTTCTTCATGCAGCATTGGACTCCACATTTACAAATGTTTGGGTCACTTGCATTTCAGTATTTGACAAAATCCACCACACTTTGCTACAATTGATTTCCCTCCAGGTTGAATCCCTTAGTTTCTTGTCATCAGGATGTGCTGTGTTCATGGAAAGGGCAGTCTGTTTTTTGTGACGCACTGACCCAGACCTGTGCTGGACTTTGAATTCAAGTGGCTGCAAAGGTTAAGGCCCACATGCGCAGTTTTGTGTTCCATCTTGTCGTTAATGTATCCATAAAAAGGGAACATGGTTTCCTAGTGAAATGAATTATCCACATTACAGATAGCGTTTAATGGACACAAAGGGCCCACTTAATAACTAGACATTTTCTTTCAGTTATGGAATATTTATCTTACTTTTCAACTTAGGAAAATACTAGATGCCACCCCTGTCAAAATGTTGAGATAGTGATCTTAAACCTGTCCCTGATGCATTTGTATAGACTATTCACTCTTTTCTAAAATCTGAAAATGCCAATGCAGGCTCTGAAGACAATGTTTCATTTAACTGTTTCAAAGCAGTGTGAGCTGCTGCACTCCATGTTACTTTGAGCGGAATTTTCTCCTTGATTTTGCCTGTGAAAGGCACGGTAGTGTTGCAAACTGAGGTACGATCTTCCAGCACCACCCATCTAATCCCAGAAAGGTCCTCATCTGTTTCTTAGTGTCTGGTATAATCCAGATTTCTATTGCTTCTGCCTTCTTTAGGGGGGGTTAACAATCCACCTTACTGTTATTATATGGTTTAGTTCTTTAAACTTTGCCTTGCATTTTTTTGCACTTGGAGACATTAGCAGTTAAACCAGCTAAGTAAAAGATG
>NC_056728.1:1179329586-1179505730 GCF_019279795.1 Protopterus annectens | reverse complement strand
TAGTAGTTCATAAAAGAAGACAAAAGTAGCATTAATCACTGAAATTGATACACCCTGTGATTACGATGTCTTATTTTCAGAAAGATACAAAGTTATAAAATATCAGAATTTGTAGGAAGGAATGAGAACAATTTGGAAGAAAGATAGTCAGACAATTCCCATTTTAGTAGGAACAATGGGCGTCATACAAAAGAATTTACAGTCATATGTAGATATGCTACCAGTAAGAATAACTCCATATGAATAACAGAAGAGTCAATTGTGGCACATTGTGGGTGCTGCGAAGAGTACTTTTGGCTAACATCAAAGATGAAAAATAGTAATTTCATGAATTTTACTCATACCCTAACTTAGGCCATGAATTTAGAAAGCCAAAAGACTTGAAGAAATTAAACCAGTAGAAGTGTGATTTTGAATGCTGCTTCTGTTATCTAGTAAAATAAATCATGCAGAGCAGTGCAGCACCATGTACAGAACAGCAGAGGAGTAGAACTGGGCAGGATGGCACTTGGTGTATGGAATTCAGAGATCAGAGTTGCATGATAATATGTGGGGAAGGTAAATTTATCATAGTAAAGAGCATAGTGAAACCATGCATCCTTCTAGGAGATAGCCCTTGAGCACTCAGAAGAAATGTGAATATATGTAAGTTCATTACATGGAACATTGTATGCATTACTATAAGACAGCACTACAGCTCTTGTTGGATTTGCTGAGGAATTAATGAACATGGTAACATTGTATCATGTTACTTACTTGTCAAAACCAGACAAGGCACTTGGGAGTATGGAACAGGGGTCTATATTATATTGTCAACAGCTGAAAATGTCGACTCTGAATTGTTTGACATGAAAATGTCGAACTACAAAATTAGCAAAGCCCCCCCATTTAAATATATTTGTTTTTGTGTGGCGTTGGTGTTTGGCCAACTGATTTCTTTCCATTGAAAAGAAATCGGTGATTTGGCCATTTGCTAATCTTGTAGTTTGATATTTTCGTGTCGAACAATTCAGAGTCGACATTTTTAGTAGTCAAGGGATACTCTTCATTATTACTGTGATATACTACAGTGTGACTGAGTGCTTCCCAAACTGAAATAGCAGGCATTATGCTCAAGACACAGTCCAACATTATCTCCTATTATCATTTAAATGAATAATGGACAAGGTTCTTGGGGCATTAGATTCTACACCCCAAAATCTACATATGGATGCAAGGATGTACTGTATAACGCAGAACATGTTGGAAGTACACCATATTAACTATCAGTGAAAAGGGAATCCTTAATTCTGGACAGCAACATTTAAAGGTACCGAACAGACATTGTGCTCGGTACCCATTCTTGCATACTGCTGCTTATTTCTGACTGAGTCGAACATTGTACTCTGTAAGTTATGTCGCACAATTACTGAATCGTATTTCACTATGCGTCTGTACTGAGCTCTGTTCATATTACAACTGTTATTCCATGCATATAATTCGTCTAAGTAGCTGCTATGTTAGAAGAACCAGTGGCAGCTGTAAACAGGTGGCATGAGGGAAATCTCAGTTAATGTCTTTGCCTTGTGCGTTTTTTCTATTTTTACTTGAAAAGATGGACATGTTATATTACATCTCTTTTTACTAATCAGATTAAATGTTGTCTAAAACACACACACAAAAATGAAAGTGCTAAACCCTCCAAGTAGTGGGCTTAACCCGCATGCACACCATTTCTTGACCTTACTAATGTCATGATCATGTAACAATGCAGAAAACTGAAATTCTGACTCACTAAAACAAAAAAAGCTGTCCCACACAAACAGTAAGACTGCTAAAAATAATGTAAGTCTGTTACTTTTCAACAACATTCAACAAATGAAAAGTAACCAGAAGACAAATGTTAAAATGCAATTCAACTGAGTCTGTATGACACATTGCAGTTCTTCAGTTTCTTCTAACAGAACAACCCATTTGTCTCCACATTCGTTGTACATAAATATATCACCTCTACACAACTGGATAAGTGAACAAATTGCTAGTGAACTATGTAGATATGAAGATATATTTAGACTTTACATGTACTGAGGAACATTAAATACACCTAAGACTCCTGTCTTAAAAAACAGTATGGTTTATTATAAAAAATGAAGAAGTACAGGTTCTTCCCAAAATAAAAAAAGTGTTATGGCTTAGCAAAAGTTCACAGCAGGTTCTTTTGTTAAAGTCACATATAGATGGGTTAGTCTCATTTAGTGTGTGTGTGTGTCTCTCTCTCCCTCTGAGCATCTCAGCAGCTCTTGTTTGGATTCCTAGAACAGGAACAATCACCATCTTCCTCGGAGTATATTTTTCCTGGTTTTCCTTTACTCTTGATTATTCTCATCCAGAGCTGCTGGCTTGGACATTTGATCCCCCTTTAATGATCACAAATAGCACTCTGCAGGAACTTTCCTCAACCCTCCTTTTATACAGCTTTAAACTGCTTCATTAAGATATGAGCACACTTTTGTTTTGTCTTAAAGAAACATGCTCATTATAGTAAAGAATCATTCCTACTTAAAATAATAGTGTTTCATCTGGAGCAAGTTCACAATGACTGTTCTTCATGCAGCATTGGACTCCACATTTACAAATGTTTGGGTCATTTGCATTTCAGTATTTGACAAAATCCACCACACTTTGCTACAATTGATTTCCCTCCAGGTTGAATCCCTTAGTTTCTTGTCATCAGGATGTGCTGTGTTCATGGAAAGGGCAGTCTGTTTTTTGTGATGCACTGACCCAGACCTGTGCTGGACTTTGAATTCAAGTGGCTGCAAAGGTTAAGGCCCACATGCGCAGTTTTGTGTTCCATCTTGTCGTTAATGTATCCATAAAAAGGGAACATGGTTTCCTAGTGAAATGAATTATCCACATTACAGATAGCATTTAATGGACACAAAGGGCCCACTTAATAACTAGACATTTTCTTTCAGTTATGGAATATTTAGCTTACTTTTCAACTTAGGAAAATACTAGATGCCATCCCTGTCAAAATGTTGAGATAGTGATCTTAAACCTGTCCCTGATGCATTTGTATAGACTATTCACTCTTTTCTAAAATCTGAATTTTCTCCTTGATTTTGTCTGTGAAAGGCATGGTAGTGTTGCAAACTGAGGTACGATCTTCCAGCACCACCCATCTAATCCCAGAAAGGTCCTCATCTGTTTCTTAGTGTCTGGTATAATCCAGATTTCTATTGCTTCTGCCTTCTTTAGGGGGGGTTAACAATCCACCTTACTGTTATTATATGGTTTAGTTCTTTAAACTTTGCCTTGCATTTTTTTGCACTTGGAGACATTAGCAGTAAAACCAGCTAAGTAAAAGATGATAATACAGAGCCATTTGACCTAGACAGGAAATCCAGTCCTCACAATAGATGATAACATTATCCAACAAGGCAGCAGCACGCTAACCATGACATGGTCCGAATGAAGCTGAAAAGTGTCAGGGGTACCATGCCACCGAAGAGTCAATGGTATATGTACAAGATATCTTAAGTGTTGAAAAAGCCATGTTTTTTTATTGCCTTCAGTTGGTTGAAGGATTTGCTAGTAGCTCTTGGTGAGGTTTAGTGCAGTCTGGAAGCTTGTCCTCCCCAAACTTTCTAAGTTAATCATTGGTTAACTATCAAATTTTCAGATGTTCTTTGCCTTCATAGCATTGGTAAGAGAAACTGATATTTCCATCCAGTTTAAAGAGTCATATTACAGGGCTGTTCTACTCGTGGTTTGGAATATTAGTCACTATTTGACTCACCTCTTACTCCTATCTTAGGCATGCTGTACACTTCCTCCTGTACTGCCTTTGTTTGTAATTTTGTATTCTGCAGAAATTTAAGTTAACTTTTCTCATGGACTGGTATGAATATGATGTTGAATCAAATTTATTTTCTATAAGACACCTCCGAAAACACTTGCTCTTTACAAAAACTCATTTCTTTTCTTCTCTGACCTAAATAATGCATCTTTTACATGAACTGTAGGAACAGAGGTCAGTTATTTTTCTTCACTAGAGTTACTTGTTTCTGTTGCTGAACTAACTACACAGGTTTATAATTCCCTCCTTGACTTCAGAACCTTGATATGATATATACTTTTCTGATTTTCTCTTACTGGTCTTCATAACTCTGCAGTTTATCTCATTTAGTGTTGCTGTCATTTCTAACTGACCCTGCCATTTCTCAAAAAAATGTTTTCTAATGAGTAGACACAAATTAAGACTTGGTCTCCATATTTAAATTCACTTACTTTGCATTTCTGTTATAGATCCCTTATTGTGTAGCTTGAGTTCTTTCCAATTGTTTTCATCTCATGAGCATCACTGCTCATGCACTGTTTTATAAGGGTCTATATTATATTGTCAACAGCTGAAAATGTCGACTCTGAATTATTCGACACGAAAATGTCGACTTACAATATTAGCGAACTGCCAAATCACTGATTTCTTTCCAACGGAAAGAAATCGGTTGGCCAAACACAAACGACACACAAAAACAAATATATTTAAGTCGTGGGAGGCTGTGCCCCCCACACCTCCCTAACTAAATATTCTAACTCCGAGACTGCACTACAGTCAGGGAAAGGGCAGGTGTAAGAGAACGGCCAACTGATTTCTTTCTGTTGGAAAGAAATCAATGATTTGGCCTTTCACTAATCTTGTAGTTCAACATTTTCACATTGAACAATTCAGAGTCAACATTTTCAGCTGTTGACAATATAATATAGACCCATTTTATAAGATGGTTTAATATTCTATTATACTAACTCTTAAATAACACATTTTCTTCTTCCCATATTTCTGTAGTAATATTTGATAGTCAATTAAGATTTACACAGTATAATAACTCCAAAGGCCTGAACCTTGTCTAGGTCTGTGCATTTCTCTAAGGCCAAGTAGAATTAATGGTATTATCTGGTCCCAGTTTTTGCTATCTTCCTAGATAACATTTTCACACAAACTTTAATACTTTGTCAAAATGTTCCACAATCTATCTGTCTATAATTTTAGTTGTTTGACCTTAAAGCACAGTCAGTACATTATTTTGGACATAAATGGAAGTTCCCTGGTCAGTGAGTATCTCCGTAGGTACCCTAACTCTGGGAAAGAGTAGCTCCCTAGCTGTGATAGTTTCTGGGTACTTAGCTGCATATCCAAAATAACTAAAATATATACTGGAACTCATTGCATGAGTTTATTAATTGTCCAACACAATCCTTAGCAATATGATTAAGCAGAGCTTCTATAAAGTCATAGAATCATAGAAATACAAGGTAATTTGGACCTGTAATCAGTTACACATTAGTACCCTCCGTACATTCAAGGAGTGGCAGGCCAGAAGTACCAGGAGTGAATTTGTTTTTGCCCACCCAGTTGTCTAACTCCATTTTGAAGGAAGAAAATATGTCACATTGCTTAATTTGATATAAAGTTTGTTCCAGAGAAGTGGAATGCTTTGTATGATGAATCTGCCTCTCCACCATGTTTTGCTTATTTGCTGAAACAGATATAGATTCCCAGTTTCTAGTGTTAGTCATATATGTTCACTTGCATATACTCTACTGATCTGGTAGTGCCTACTAGAGCCAACCAAAATGCAAAGTTTAATCTAACCAGACTGGTAGCCCACTCATGTACCACCCAAGATATGACTATGTACCAACGTCATTAATAGTGTTCCAAAAAGTTTTTGGCATAAACAGCTGGCTTATTATTTATATTCTTTCTTTAGTCACCCCATAAAAGAAGTCATTTCACAGTTCAAATTAAGGAAGGCAAGTTAGTTTCCCCTTCTACTTTGGTTATATTCTCTCTAGCTCTGCTAAGAATATTGTCTTCCCCATGGATCTTTCTATAATCCTCATAACTTATCTGTAGATCAGCCAGGCAGTACTACTTTTATCAATATCCTGATGTGAGATAAAAAGTGCAGCCTCTTTTCCTAGAAAGACAAGAACGGCTTTTCCCCTTTATCTATCACATTATCTAAAAAAGGTAATTATTGAAAGTAATTTTCTTCTGCCAGGACTACTGGCATTTTTCATGTATATACTTCACTAGTGTCCCTACTTGGTCACTTCACAGAGTCTTATTTATGGTTCTGTCTGGATGGCTGTTCTGCTGTTATGTTTCTAACCCTTTTCTAGCTCCCCTTTCTTTATTACTTTAGTAAGAGAATATTCTGTGTCTGTCCTAGCTTTGATGCCCACATCTCTCAGGGTGATTTTAACTGAGTCCACTCCTTTCAGTTCCCATACAGACTTCATTTAGCTTACTTACTGGAGTTTTTTGCTACATTCATAGGTACTTAATAGGACTAGGCAACCTTGAGATATCTGAGGCAGGCTACGGGATAGAGATGTAAACCAGTGCTAGCCTACTGTAATGAGATACGACATTCAGGTTGTGTGCTCATTCTTCACTACAAGGTCACCATAAACGGTCACATAGCATGTCACACTCTCTTTTGATGTCCATGTGGGTCAAGTTAAAATGAGTTTCAAGTTACAGTGCTGTACCTTCCTAAACTGCTTCAATATCTGCCCTTACAATATAATATAATCCACTCCTGCAGCTCTTATTGTTATTCCTGTCAAGGTGCAAAGTGTACTAAACTGAGTACCTTTCACAGTGTGGTATTGCTAACCCCATTCAGAAAACACATGCACTGTTTTTGTGCAAGGAGAAAATTCTTCTAAGCTAAGGGTCACTTTAGTTTGCATTCATATTCCACATGATGCCCCTGAACTGGCCCAGTAATCATCCTCACCACTGGGAGGATGACAAGTACACGGACAGTAAAGGGCAATTTCCCTTAAGAGCATGCAGAGATCACAGTCAGTCGGGGGTTGGTTTCTCCTTCTTTCTCCAGATCTCCAGTAAGATTCCCCACTGGCACAGCTATACGGTTAAGATCTCAGCTGAGTGGTCAAACTAAGATCCCCAGTACCCTCTCTGTCCAACCAGTGCTTAATGTCCCTGCCCAAGTAGCTCACACACACACTCTTTGAGATTTGATGTATATACAAACACACACACACACACCTAGGGAAGGCTGGCACAGCTTTACCAGCTATGCCCCCTTCTACCCAGACTGTAAGGTATTTCCGACTGCCACCAGCCAACTCTTATCAGCTACTTTAAGGCCCTTAACAAAGAGTGTCCAATCTTACTGTGTAATGTTATTATTAATCTAAATGGTAGTCTGACCAAGAGCAAGGCTATTTAGGAGTGGCCTGTACAGTTCAACATATAGATATGCAAGTACTTTAAGAGCTTAAATATCTCTAAACAGACCAGCCACTATTAAAAGGTTTAAATATATTTAATAAATAATGAAAGAACAAGACAATACTCAGTAAGTAATCAGTTACATCAGAGTTCATAATCATAGGAAATATTTAAAACAACATTGCAGGGCAGTTTCAAATAAATAAAGAATACATCTAAGCTACACTTTACTAAATTCATATCTGAATCTAAAAGAGTTACTATGCCCTAAAAACTTTCTTACAGCAAGGCAAGTGCAGAGGTGATAATGAGTGGATATTTCCAGGTCAAAGGCAAAATACAAGATGCCCTGTTTCTCTCTCTCAGAGAGTTCTTAAATTAATATCAAATATTACTGCTAGGTTAGCTTGGATGACATCACCTTTTGTCACCTGATTTTAGTTCCCAAGATAAACCCCCTTTGTCAGAATTTAGCATCTCTCTCTGTGAAAGTACATAGCCTTCAGATGTTTGCAACTGCTAGGAGACATAAATCAAACATTTACAAAACAATCCAGAAGGCACTCTAGTTCTGGACACCCTGCCTCTTTGCTGCCTTTAAACTAACTTTTATGACGCAATAATAAAACAATTTAATTCAACTATTTTCTCTGAATTTTTTCAAGTTAACCTCATGTGCTCCAGTTTTCATTAAACATATAAATCTAAACAGTCACGATAGTGCAGGTACATTCCTGTTCTATTCCAATAGGGCATACTGTGGTTACATTTTAGCTCAGTACTTTACACACACTTCTGTATTAATCATATCAATATTCACAAATGACATAGAATTATTTACAAACTTCCCGATAGCTGGACTGGTAGTGTGACATTCCACACAAAACACACAGTGTTAAATATTTTCAAATATCAGTTTACCTCACAAATACAAGGTACAGAGATTCATTCTGACTGCTAGTTATTGTATAGGCTTGTAATATTCTGCAGATTGATAGCCTAGTATTTACCTATGAACCTATGAATCTGAATAAGAGTCAAGACAAATACCATAGATGTTTGTCTATGAAATAATGATGTTACATTTAGCAATATGGAAGAAGGGAGAAGGAAGGAGGAAGGTCCAATGGAATATTAAGGGTTGGTGTGGGCCATAATAACCTTTTCATGAGCAAGCAATATGCTGTCATAAGTGACCTAATTCCTCTCCTCTCCCATATGAGGTGTTTCTCAAGTCACCTTTCCATCCCATCAACAGGTATATTCAATGGGGGCAGTACCAGAAGTGGACGCCCACATCCTATATTAGTGGATCCCAATCTCCTTCACATCTTGCCAAGGTAGACCCACCTATGAGGTACTACTGAGATGAGGAGGTTGGCTACATCAGCATAATCGTACAGCAGCTGGTGGTCAGCTGCAGTGCAGGGGATATTAATTAAATACACACACACACACACACACACACACACACACACACACACACACACACACACACACACAGCCATGACATGACACATAAACCCACATCTGTGGAGGTACTCACTAGTAACTTACCATAATATCAGAGGCCTCCCAAACGAAAACCACTTACAGAGATAATAATGTAAAAAACAACCACAACACATGACACACACACACACACACACACACACACACACACACACACACACACACACACACACACACACACACATACATACACAAAACAGAGTCTCAACAAATAAGCCCAAAAGTTGTAACACCAGAAAACCTAACGTATTGGTCAAAGGTGACTCCATTGTGAGACACATGGATGTTCCCCTCACCAGGCTGGATATGGAGTGGGTTATGGTTAGCTGCCTGTCAAGTTCCAGGATTGTTCAAGCCACTCAGGCACTCAAACCACTCAATCACAAGTACCGGGATGACTTTGTCACAGTCCATGTGGGGGTGAATGACTTGAGATGTATTTCACTGGACTATATGAAGAGAAACACAACTGAGCTCTCAGGTTATGTGTCACAGGAAGGTATGGGCCTAGCCTTAAGAAACATTCTACCTTCTCCAAGGATGATGCTACAGTACAAACAAAAAGTGATTGACTTTAACAATTTGCTTACCTTCTGGTGTCAGTCCAAAGGGATCCTGGGTCAACCTGGGAAGACATGGTTTGACAGGCCACACTGCTTTGCCAGAGATGGTCTGCGCCTGTCTAATCTAGGCTTTCAGATACTGGCAAATACAATAGCCTCCCTATTGTGCCTTTTTAGATAGTGTCAGAACAACCAACCTCCCAACATAACAAACTCCTCTCTAGATAAACTGAAGGTATTGCTGCATAATGCTACAAGTCTAAACAAGAAATTGCACTCCCTGGAAGCACACCTCATTTTGGAAGATGCTAACATCTGTGCAGTCAGAGAGACATGGTTCAAAGGTGTGGAAAGCAGCCCAGCTGTGCAGGGCTACACCTATTTCTATACATTCAAACCACCAACTGAGCGTGAAAGAACCAATGAAGGAGGTGTATCCATCTTCATTAAGGATATGTGCACATCGAGACTGGTCAAACAGTATAACTCTCTTGAGCTACTCCATGTACAATTAACTATAGACAAAGTCCCTTACCACATCATAGCTACCCATAGGTCACCCACCATATAACACAAAAAAGTGTACTGCATACCTGAGCTTACTGGAGTCACTTGCCATGCAATCTAACACCTTACTCATGGGTTATTTTAATTAGTTTGCCATTAACTGCAAAACATACATGACCACAAACATGCTGACTCAGAGATTCCTGGACTTTGTGAATGCAAGTTCTATGGAACAGCTATGGACATAGTACTCATTAATATGTGGGACCATTTTACCCCCCCCCCCATGTGATGTTCTCCTTGGTAAGACTGGACCATATATCAGTCTCATTAGATGTAATTATAAGACTAGATACCTCATTAAGCTCAAAAATAATTAAGAATTTTTCTAAGACAAATTACCTCCTACTAAGTGATGGTATAAGAAGTTTCAAAGTCCCCTTGAATGCAAAAAAACATAGACTCCTATGCAGAGTTGTACACCGATGCCCTGTATAACCACTTAAGGAGTTGTATAGAATTGGCTGTACCTGGCCAGATTAAAACCAGGTCTTGCTGAAAAAGCAAGGCACTGTGATGGACTCCTAGTATAAACAGGCTATACAACAACAGAAAGAAACTAATGTCCAAGAACAAGAAGGAACTGGCTCAGCAGAGGAAGAAATCCCTCTCTAGCTTAAACAAACAAATTACAGATCTGGTCAAGTCCTCCAAAGCTAATTATGAAGCAAAATTAGCCTCCCTAGCTAAGGATATTCACAAGGCATTCTTTAACTACATCCAAAATCTAAAAGGGAATATCCAGCTATGCGCTGAACTGGTTGTGGATTGCACCTCCCATACTAAGCTGGAGGTAATGGTCAACATGCTGACTGACAACTTAAAACATGACCTAGCAGACCTGCTTGGATTCCTGTTTAACTACAGCCTAAGAACTGGCTGTGTTCGGGACGAATGGAGGACAATAGCAGTAATCCCTCTGTGCAAATTGGGGCCATCAACCGATCATGGAAATGATAGGCCCATAAGCTTGACTACTCTCATCTGCAAGGCCATGGAAAGAATCATTATGGACCTTATGAACAAGGACATAGGTAATCTCCAAACTCTGGACCCAGCCCAGTTCGTATTTATTAAAGGTAGATCATGCCTGTTAAACATGGTTGGCTTCTTCAAGAAAGCCACAAAGGCTCTGGATGAGGGAAAGACAGTGCATACTGCCTATCTTAACCTAACCAAGACATTTGATACAATCCCACACTCAGGTATTATAGAGAAACTCTCCCAGTTGGGAATTAATCCCTACATTACCAGATGGGTAGACAACTAACTCACTGACAGGACACATAATGTCAAAGTGGGTGACTTCACCACTAGCAAAAGACCAGTCACTAGTAGTCTACCACAAGGCTCTGTGCTGGGCACCTAACTGTTTAGAATGTATTTCTCAGAAGTCCACTCAAACTTGGATGGCCTGTGGCTGGCCAAGTTCACTGACGATTGCAAATTAGGAACAATCATTGAGTTCCCCATTGATGTTAATATACTAAAGACAGGGTTAACACAGAGAAATGATTGGTGCCAAAGCCACATAATAAAGGTAAATGCAAAAAAATGCATTATTATTCCCAATGGGAAAGATGACATCCCTGTTAATTACATTCTAGACTGCACCCCCTAAAAGTGTAGAACCAGTGGTACGTGATTTGGGTACTCAGGTTGATAGCAATCTGAAATTTGACCATCATGTATCGACAGTAGTAAAGAAATCCTTCTATGTCGCACATCTTCTAAGTAAAGGCATCACATCTAGATCAATGGATGTTATAATTCCATTTTACTCTACCCTCATCAGACCAATAATTGAGTACAGTGCTCCCTTTTGTATGTACCTCACCAGATACCTGCAGCAATCAGACAGACCACAGAGGTTTCTCACTAAGAAATTACATGGTACACAAAACATGCGTTAAGCAGAAAGACTGAAAGTCCGTCACTGTATTCTGTCTCCTGTAGGTTGCTAAGGGGTGACCTCTGCCTGGCTTATAGAGCAGTCTCTGACCAGGCCCTGATGTAAATGCTACACGTTTGTATATCAAACTGCAGAAGGGTCACTTACTCCGGGCCTCTGACATGAACAAGTCATGTTGGAGAGATGACACTGCCACTTCTCTGGAAAAAGCTTCCATTTCATGTGAAACAGAGCCCCTCCCTGACCATCTTCAAAAGTAACCTAGATCAATGGATGTGTGACTGCAAATTCACTCCTGGGCTGGTGCCCATGTCCCTCCTGGACAGAGGAAGTCAGTATTAGCTACCATAGACCCTTACCTTTGAGAACTTCACTCACCTAACCACCAACAACTGGGGCAATGCAGGATAAATATTGCTAGGCTTGCAAGGGCTCTAGGGCCATTAGACTAGTAACCTCCTATGCACCTATAAACCTATTTCTTAGTTAACTGCCCTTGTTTCTCTTTCTTGATTGTTTACATTAATATGACACGTTTTGTTTTTGGCTGTGAGACTGCTATACAGTGCATTCTATAAGTTAATAATCTTAGGCTATGGTTAAAAGTCTGTTTCTTATTAAAATTATAGCATTCTGAGGGTGTTGTATCTGTTGTAGTAACCTGCATTACACTGGGTAGTTTAGGCTATATTCTTTAAATGTGATATGCTGCAAGTCATTTTATGAAAGGAAAGCAACAGCCTATGCTGTTAAACTAATGCCACAGAAAACAATGGAAAATCTTATGAAATAACATTATTTTCAACTGAAATAATTACTCTGACCAATAAGGAAACTGACAGAATCATTGACAAATAATTTATTAGAAAAGAAAGCAACCCGTTGAAGAAAAAAAATTGTCAGACAAAAATGTGAGATGATGCAGATCTGTCATGTCTCAATAGGAAACTGATATACACAGCATGACTCTCGAGTCAGATACTCACTCACTGTGAAGTGGTAGCAGCAGCGGCCTACTTCACTTTTCAGAGCTTCCTTGCCTGGCTGTCATCTGAACCTTCAGCTTAGCTAGAAGACAGTGCAGCCCAAGTTCTAAATGACATGCCTGTTAAAGAAAGGTGCCAGGCTTGATATTATGTGCTACAGAGATGTAACAATATATTCAGGCTGCTAACAATTTGCTTCAATAATAAAAAAAAAAAATAGGTCTTCAAGAAAGTATTCCTACTTTTCAATTAGTACACAGATGCCTACTTAATAAATGGATATGTCACCTCACTTTACAACACTTTACAGCAGAATCACTTTTAGTTTGTTCAAGTGCAAGGCTGAAAAGAATATAAAGTTAAGGTCAAATGCTCTGATTCACAGGATCACCTGAGGAAAATGTTCTGCCACAGCTCTCATAAATGGTACTATGACATGTTACATGATGTGCAGTAGTGCCCCTCACTGTCACATCCTGTGAGAACTTTGATATTCTTTGGAATTCAGAGGCAACTTCAACTAAATCTGCCAGATACAATTCAGCTCTTACTTTTTTTTGATTTTTTTTGCTTCACAGGCTGATAGGCTATATTTAGGCAATAAACTAACCATTTCAAAGCAAAACTGGTGTATTGCATTAGTACACCCAAATAATCTGTCTGTCCACAAGGGATAGAGGATTATGCCTGGAGTGAACTTGCAGTTCATGAACTTAGTCAGATTTGGAGGTGGTAAGGGATGTGCTTTGCTTTACAAAATGGAGGAGTTTGTTCCAGAGCTAAGAACTCTTTGGAAGAGATATCTGTATGGTCAACAAATCCAATCGTTGCAATATAGAATTATACCCCCCGTTTTCATATTTCTGATACTTCCAGTCTTGTTGCTATGTAGTAGATCAAGTAATTTACAGCTTTGTAGGCCAGGCAAACATTGATAATTATGACATTATAAGGAAAAGATGCAGGGTTTTAGATGTTCTCGGTAATTTTTGGGGGCTCATGCCAGTCAGAGAAATGCAAAACTGAAGGCACAAGGGATGAAACTGACTACAGTTAATATATAGCTGTCACAGCAGCAAATGGCGATAACCAGAAGAAACTGAAAATTAAGATAGAAGAGAAAATATTGGAACATGTTAACGACTTGAAGTATCCATGCAGAGGGATTGATGAGAAGGGAAGTCTGAATGTGCAGGTCAATACTAGAATCAAACGGACTGCAACTAACTGGCACAAAGTGTCAGGGGTAGTGTGTGACGAACAAGTTGAAAAGTAAGATATACAAAGCAGTGCTGTGACTAGCACGTCTGTATGGGACAGAAAACTAGGCAGTGAAGAGAGAAGAGAGCATTTAAGAAAGCTTGAAGTAGTGGAGATGAAGTACCTAAGAAGGGTTCTAGGATGTGCACTGTGAAACAGACAAATTAATAATGACATCAGATCAGAAGCCAAAGGAGCTTCATTTTCAGTGAAGATAAAAGATAACTGATTATTGTTACATCACTACATGCACAGGAAAGCAGAAGACAACATGATAAAAAGACAGAGAGACAGGAATAAGTTAAGAGGAATGTCTAGCAAACAAATGGATGAATTGCATGAAAGAAGATCTGTGACAGTCATGACTGTTGAAAAAGATAAGAGAAGGTGACTGAATCAAGAGAAGTGGCAACACCCCCCACCTCATGTAGATGAAATGTGAAAAAAGGTATCAATGATGATTACAAGCATGGTGATGAAGATGATAGTGATGGGGATGATGATAATACCTTAGTTTCTTTTGATGAGAAACTACTATGAATTTTAAAATTGGTTAGGCATTTGGATGGGTACATATTGAGAGGCGCACTGCTTTCTAGCATGAGCCTGATGAGTGATGAACAAAGGGGAATGATGACTTCTTTTGAATGAGAGCAAATGCCCTTAGTAATCAGTCAGGTGAGGTCATAGGCTTTCCTAACAATAGTAATATGCAGACATCAAATGAGAGTTCATCATCTATAAAAGTACATTTTGTTCTAATTATAGTCTGTAGAGATTGTTTATTTATGTGGTAGATGTGTGACATTTCCTGTTTTTCAAACTGCACAGTGTTACATTTTGGTGTTCAGATTTAGACCACGATCCTGACACCCTGAGTTCATCCACTGGAGGATATGAGTGTCCTCAAAAAAATTTGTGATGGCTGCAAGCTTGCAATTGACTGCAGACTGGGTCAGCTAATGATCTTTAGTGATGTTATCACAAAAAAATTAAGTGCCACATGGAACTGATCCCAGAACACAGCAATGAGGTACACCACTGTGATGAGGATTCTTGGAGGATTGTGAGTCACAAACTGTCATAGAGCAAGTTCTATGAGTGAACTTACTGTCTTGCCAGTTAGTTACATAGAGATTTCTACTGAGTTTAACTAGTGTGTCAGAAATATGAGTAGAAAATAATATCAAATCCTTACTTAAATCAAACTAAGCTGTGTGCACCAAGTTACCCTCATCCTGACCTTCTATGACTTTCAAAGAAGTTACCCATGTTTTAGAGGCATAATCTATCTTGTTATATCACCACACAAATGAGGCTTTGAAACATGAGTATTTAATGAATCCTTATCCAGTAGTCAGTAGTATTTTCGGGACCCCTAAAATCCACAAAGGCTTCAATAATATCAAATTTAGGCCGATTGTGGGTGGAAAAATAAGTAAGACATGCTTCATTAGTAAATTTTTGGATCATGAGTTGAAAAGGGGTTTGGTTGCTTTTGATTATATTTCAAAGGATTCATGGAATTTTTTAAAAAAAACTAAAAACATTTAGGATTACTGATAATCTCATGTTTCTCACAATTGATGTGTGTAATTTATTTTCCATCATTCCCCATGATACGGGTCTTATTTGGTTGGAAACCCAACTTGTTAAAACAGGTGTTTATAATCAAGATCAAATAAATACATTCATAACACTCATGGAAGTCGTCCTATACAATAATTATATATTTTTTGACGGCCAATTTTTCAAACAGTCAACGGGAGTGGCTATGGGGGCAGCCTGTGCCCCCATTTATGCGAATTATGTAATGGCATTTTGGGAACAGGAGTTTGTGTTCCCAACTGATTGTTACAAATGCATAAGGCAATATACGCACTTTTTGGATGATATTTTTGTTGTATGGGAGGGCAACAATGAGCAACTTAAAGAATGTATTAAATATATTAATACCTTTGATTTTTTAAAATTCACTTATCAATTTAGTATGGAAACAATTACGTATTTGGACGTACGATTAACCATTGATCAAGTCAATAAATGTATTATATCTGATATATATAGGAAAAGTACCTTTTCCAATTCATATTTAGACTTTTAATAGTTGGCATCCTCGCCACCAAAATAGAGGGATGGTGAGTGATGATGATGCCTTTATAAGGGAAGTGGATTATATAATAACTATGTTTCGGAAACGAGGTTATCCGGAGAACCTTTGTTATAATGTTAAAAAAGAAGTCGTGCATAAAAGATCAATAGGTTTTTATCAAGCTATTATTAAGACGAATATTAGTACTGACATCAATAAAATATGAGAAGTAATAATAAACAAGATGTCGGTACGAATTTGATTTTCATTATTACCTATAACCATGATGTTGAATGGTATACTGAGATGGTGAACAAAAATCGGGGTTTTCTACAAATAGACAAGCAAGTAACCAATAAAATAGGGGGGTCCCCAAGTTTGTCTTTCGAAAAGACCAGTCCTTTAAAGAGCTGTTATATAAGGATGGTGGGTAATAAGAAGAATGGAAACTTTAGATGTGGTAGATGTTCTACTTGTAAATATATATTAACAACAGGGGAATTTTTCAAGGTTAATCATTACAAAATTCCCATTGTAGGACATTATGAGTGTTACACACAGAATGTGGTTTATGTTGCACAATGTCAAGAATGCCCCACATTCTATGTGGGAAAAACAGCTAGATTATTCAGGGAAAGAATCAGGGAGCATGTTTTGGATATCAAACATAGTAAAGTTACCAATGCCCTAGCGAGACATGTTATGGCAAATTCGGGTCATGAGTTCAGGTTCTGTGTGATACAATACCTGAGGAAAGATATACAAGGAAAAACTCTAGATATCCATTTGGATATATGTGAGTTAAAATGGCAACTACTGTTAGATGCCCTGAATTTTCCAGGCATTAATGAAAGTATTAGTCTAGCACCTATTCTTAAGCTTAGACATATTTTGGGCTAAACTAGTAAACCACTTTTTAGGTTATTTCAGTCCATAATTGGTTTTACATTTAATATATGTGGAATGTTTCAGTATTTTTTTATTATTGTTACTTTTTTTTATATTTGTTTATTATGCATCATTTTATGAATGTTTTGACAATGGTATTTATGATATGTTCTAGTGGCTTCTTTATTTAGTGACGAATACTTTTTTTAAAAAAAAAATATTTTAGTGTGTTGTTTCTTTAAATTTGTGTATGTAATTAGGAACAGGTTTATCTATTGAACCATTATAATTGGAAGTGTTTTTATATGGCCCATTTGGGTTACTTCATTGTTCTGAAGAAGTCCGTCACATTAGGACGAAACCTGGGTTAACAGAGTTGTGCTTTGGTGTTTGTGCTTTGCTACCAATAAATATTTTTTGACATTTTTATCATCAGTTTTTATTAGGTTTGTGGAACAGTTCATTGTTGGTTGAACCCTTTTGAGGATCATTGTATTGAAATGTATTCTTTTCTTTAGGGTTATTTTAGTGTTGAGTTTGATTATGGTTGATGTACACCAGATCATACCACTCAACTGTCTACATCTTCAAAGAATGTCCAGATTTTTGCTTATTATATTTGGTCTGTCCTCATAAAATGTGTTGTTTTCTGACAAATCATGAGTTTCAGACTTCAAATCCTTCAGAAAATGAATGTTAACATAAATCCTGTTAATCTAGCAGCTTTTTAAGTTTGTAAGAAAAATATTTAAATTCTGTCCCTATTTTTGGGCCTCTGTCCCCCCATTTTGTCAGGCTTTGATCAAATATTTTGAACTAAGAGGTTGAGAGGTTGTGAGATATGCACTGGAGGAGTAATGTTTTAAATCTGTTGATTTAGTTCTGGAAAACAGGGAAATGACCATCTATGACAAAGCCGAGATGAGAGAAAAAAAGTCTTTATATTCCTCTGTACTTGGTATAAACTCATTGAAGGGTTTAGGACTATTTTGCGGTGTAAAAATATTATTGCATACAAGGAAATTGAACTTTAAGATAGTTCAGTTGGATGCCAACCTAAGCAGAGCTTTATGGTGAAATTACACTCAATTAGTCTGAAAATAGGGGAACAGACAGCTGCTGTGTTGGTGAAGACAAAATTGAGTATGTTGGTGCCTCTAGAAGGGAAAGAGTACTATTTGGTCAAGGGTGTTTACAGTCAAAATTTTGTAGAAGTGGAGGAGTAAAAATGTATGGAGGGATAGTTAAAGTTCCTGAGAAAGATAATTCTTGGGTCAGTGGAGAGGGACACTGATTTATTAACACATGCCTATTGATTTTGAGATATCATGGATGGGGTTATGCAGTTGAATAGGATGTGATATGAAGGAACTCAAGATCACTGTCCCAGTTTACTAGTCTGGAAGTGATAGCTTTTGGGAAAAAGTCAGACACACCATTTCCACATGTCAGTAAGAGAAACATGTCAGTATCTATTTTTTTCTGTTGTAAAGTACCTGCTTGCACTACTGTGACTTACCCAGTATATCTGAAGGCCAGAGCAACAGATATCAGCTTGGGTTAAAGAGACTAAGCAGGCAAAAAACAACTCTTCTTTCCTGTGTAGATATTAAGGAGGCTATCAAAATGGAAAAAGCTTCAGGTGTTAACTATCTATCTATCTATCTCTCTATGATACAAATCCCCTTTAAAAAAAGATTCACTTTATTGTGTGTGTGTGTGTGTGTGTGTGTGTGTGTGTGTGTGTGTGTGTGTGTGTGTGTGTGTGTGTGTGTGTGTGTTTGCTGCTGTATGTCTGAGTGACTCCATGTGTTTGTGGTTGGATTCACTTTTGTTTCTATGGAGAGGAGTTGCTAAGAACCAAGTTACTTTGTAAAAATATTTTCCTTGTGTGTCCTTATCTGTTCAGCCCTGGCTAGCAAATTAGTCACGTCATTTATTATTGCATAAATGCAAATTTAGTAGTCTTTTAGTATGTTGTGTGATGAACACTGACAGTATAAATTTTGCTTATCACCTAATGGCTACTTTTATCATCAGGGCTGGCCACTCGGAGTATAAACATTAGCTCTATGTGATCTGTCACATTGGCTAATGTTGATGTGACACTCTGACCCCATGTAAGAATGGGAAAAAGGGGGCTGATGATGATGATGATTTCTGTAAGTATATGTCTGAATGCCTGTTTTTATTGTTTTAAAGGCTATACAGTTGTAGATGCAGTGGCACTTAAAACTGTGACTTTATCATTATTTACAGTATTTTTATCAATGCATTCTGCACATAAAGCACCAAGGGGACTACGACAATCTAATTATTCACCTGTTTCATCTCATCTGCTTTGTCCACTGTGTCTCCTTTCAGTCCATTGAGTGGCATGTTTCTATTCATCAATGTAAAAATGCATCTTACTTGATCCCAGTTATGACACGCTGCTTCTTTAAGACTGCATTTTTTTAGACAGGCACTGTTATATACCTAATAAATAAAATTTTCTCAATGGTAAAGTCAGAAATGATAAGTAAAAATGGCTGTGATAAAAAATAGCTAAAGATACTACTATGTCAACCATGATGACATAAAATCTGACAATCTCACTTTCTTTTGAATTTATTCTTCCTGATATGATGCATTTTATGTGGCACGTCTTCCTTCCTCCTCATCCTCATAATCATGATTATCTTGGGTCACAACTATTCAGTATGCTCAGTGAGCTTGTGGCCCGAGGAGAACAGAATATCGAGTGTGTGACCGCAGCTTGTAAAGCATGGTCTTAGTAAAACATGTTTAAAGTGCTATGTCATTCTATTTATACTTTAAACGATTTATTCTGGAGTCTGCATCTTCAATAATATGATTATACAATGGTAAGCATTGCTACTGCAATGAGGCCACAATTACTGTCTTCGTACAGCATAAATTCCCAATAATACCTCAATGTATTTTGTCTGTGAGTTACTGCTTACTGTCTCCAGAGATATGTTCTTATGCTGACTGCCAAGTATATGTGCATGTGTTGATGTGTGTAAGCATGTATCTGTCTCTTTTTGTGTGTGAGTGTGTGTGTGTGTGTGTGTGTGTGTGTGTGTGTGTGTGTGTGTGTGTGTGTGTGTGTGTGTGTGTGTGTGTGTGTGTGTGTGCGTGTGTGCGTGTGTGTGCGTGTGTGTGTGTGTGTTTGTGTGTATGGATGTTTTTGTGTCTGTGTTAAAGATTGGCTGCTTATCCACAGTGCTAGAATAAGTTTTGGCATGTGAGCCATAATTACAATAAGAGTTTATTGCAGTCTTTTAATGGATGAATTTATGGAATGCACAATGAATATAAACATTGTTTAAAAAGTTTAGGCATATTTTATAAACAAATTAAATATTAAAAAGATAACTGTAGTAAAATTTTTACCATTTATCACAGCTGGAGATAGACACTATTAAATTCATTGCAAATTAGAAACATGCATCTTCTAAATATGTGTAAGACTACCAATAAAATGGAATAGTGATCTGTTCTTCCTTTGTCAATAACCTCTTTCATGCTTTACATTTTCATTTCACTTTTAACTGAAACATAAACATGTCTCAATCACCTATGACTTAAACTACATTTCTGCATTCTTTTTTTGACCCACAGGACTTGGATTTCCAGTAAGGTCCTTTGCAGAGGTGCCTACTTTATGAAATCTCTATGTCCTACATGTGGTTGTTTAGGTTTTTGACACATACTGAGATTTTAGTCATTCAATCAAAGGGTGTATCATAGGTGAATCATCTGGAATGCACATAGGTATGTGTGATGTGTGAAAGGGAGTGTGTGAATCCTGCAATGAGCCGGTGTCTTGTTCAGTATTTGTTCTGCTGCATGCTGGAATAGGCTGTTGTTGCCTCATGGCACTGAACTGCATTATGACGTTATCAGAAGAATGAATGAACATGATATTTTTTAGGTTCTTCATTCTGTAAAATGAATTACCTTTTGGACAGCTTTATAGTCTATGGAAGTATTTTTGTGTAGCTATGTAAAGTCACAATTACATACAAGGGTATCTTTGTCATGCGGTTTTGAGATTTCTTGTAGTGCCTGTTTCAGTGCCATTCACTTTCTTGTTCAATAATATATACTAGGTCAATGACAAAAAGGAAAAGGGCTTTCTAGACTATCCAGGTCTATCACTAATCAAAACAAAAACAGAGACAATTTTTGGTGTAATTTTATGTCAAAACATTACTCTTATTTTCAAGTTATTTCTTTATATTCCTGAAGCAGTCATTATTACTATGCTTGTTTATTTTATCTCTTATTTATTTAATTATTTATTTATTTTGCTAACTGAGTAAACCTATTACATACAAATTCTTATGTACAGATGTATACCATGGAGGTGGAAAATCAGATTACATCATTATGCTATTAAAATGTTTTCTCCATTTATTTGGAACTTTTACTAGAACTGAGAACAAATACAGGAAACATGAGGAATTGCCTTCCACGTATGCACTATGCTCTTGTTCAATATAAATTTATTGCTACTAAATATCACATTATTTATATATTTATTTATTGATATTTGATTACAAGGAATGTCTAACTATGTAGTAACCCATTTTCAGTGGAGATATGGAGAGAAAAGCTCCAAAGTATTATAAAACATTTTAATAATAATTTTACAGTCTTTAAAAATATTACAAAAAACAAATACAGTTTAAATAATTATGCCGAATTAGACATAATATGAAAAAATGGCTAAGAATAAATACAAGTTATATGAGAATGATTTATTAGAGAAAGTTTTGCCAGTTTATATACAAATTGAAGGTAAGCTAATATAACGCAAACAGGAAGTGCAACGCAAAGTGAGAGAAAAGAACAGTTATGGTATATTTAGGGAGAAAAACAGAGAGGAAAGATATAGATAGATGCAAGGAAGCGAGTGAAGAAGGGAGAGTAAGGAGATGTATGGTATGAATAGTTATTTATCCACATTTAAGAATATAGTTTATCCTGGTTTTGAGCAAGAACACAGCCAACTTTTGCTAGGAAGTCTTTCAAAATGGCTTTGAAGGATGGGAGGGAGGGTTTTGACCTGCTGGATACAGATAAGGAGTTCCAGGCCCTTTAGGTTGCTCCTTATAATGGTTCTGTTGTACATTTTCTGGCATAGTTCATGCTGATTCTGCATGTAGAAGAGATATGTTCTACTATCTGTGGATTTTCTGTGGCACCCATTACTTTGTTTCATCATTTTCTATATGTGCATTTTTTGTGCTGAGAATGACAAAAAAAATGGCAATTATTTTGACCTGTTTGCCTTACAAATGTATCCAAATATGCTGTTTCACTTTAGATCATTGCTAAGAGAATGTTAGGTAGTTTTTAAAGAAACTCTCATATGAGATCTCAGCACTGATTCTTTAAACCATGATCTTTATTCCAGAAACAAAAGATTAAGATTAACTGATGTCATAAAAGAGAAATGGGATTCATTGTTGTGATGGTGATGCTCATACTCATAATTACATGTTAAATAAGTGTTTAATTACATTATATATTAAGTGTTTAATTACATTATATATTATTTTATTTTATTTTTTATATTACAGTTGTTAACTGGGTAGTGTCCGACTGAGCCAAGGAGCCCGTTTTCAGCGGAGACTTAAATAAGTGTTTAATTACAGTCAGATACTTTGATAATATTTATATTTGAGAAAGGCAGTTTTAGATATATCATACATATTCAAATATTTAATTTATTGAGCACTGTATGCAGTTTTAGGACATTCTACAGAAAAGCAAATATTTATTTTTCTTTTAGGAATAAGACATAAAAAATGAAATGCGTTAGAAAAATGTTGCTATTGCTTCTACCCGCATAGTAACAAATATCTTTGATAGATATAAACTCACACACAAATACAATGCAGACACATACATGCACACACACACACACACACACACACACACACACACACACACACACACACACACACACACACACTACACACGCACACACATGCAGGCATATTGTGTGTGTGTGTGTGTGTGTGTGTGTGTGTGTGTGTGTGTGTGTGTGTGTGTGTGCGTGCATGAATGTGTGTGTCTTTATATCCCAATAGCCTAAAAATGTACAGTTTACCTAAATAAAAAGACTTGAATAAAAAGTCGTCTTATCTACAATATCAAATAATTTGTGTATTCTACCTGTGCCTTCAATACTTTCTGAATTTTTCAATTTTATAAACAATTTATATTGGTCTGGTAGACAGGTTACATAGTCTCATTATCTGCAGTACTGTTGCTAGGTAATGGTCAATGGATGGGATGCAGCCTCATGATCTGTAGTGCTGTTACCATTTAATATATGATGGCAAGGAGTGTGGTCTCACAATCCACATTAATGACAGGACTAAAATTTGGTGGATTGTTGGCCTCAAGAACACATGGTAAATGGACACAGATGCCTTATGCTATGACTGGCATCTGCCACATACAAATAAACTTTACACTGAATAGCTGCAGAGTAGAGTTATAACCACTGGCTTCTCTCACAATGTCTTCCTGTACTGTATTACTAAATAGCACTTGAAACTTATTTACTCTATGTTTGCAAGGCGCACACACACACACATACACACACACACACACACACACACACACACACACACACACACACACACACACACATTGTATTTCCCAGGAGGGGATTGTTATACCTATCCAGCATTGGCATTCATTTTCCTGTCCTGATATTAACACAATGATTTAACCTACAGCAGTCTAGAACATCAACAGAACAGTTTCTGTCAACTATTAAAACATTTGGTACGCATAGGGAAAAACAATTTCTATTGGACAGATGGTTTGTAGCAGTTAATAATGCATGAATGATGTGCCCATTCCCTCGTACTAATAAATAACACACTAACCACAAGCTGTTGAAGTTTCATAATTTTATATTTTACTTAATAAACATTACGTAACATACAAAATATTAAATGTGCATGCAGATACACAAATGCTAAAGAGTATAAAATAAAACATTTGAAAAGACAGGCGGGAATTAGAAAAAATACTAGTCATCAGTTACCTGGTCTTGGTACAACAATAATCTGAGGTACTACCTAAATCTAGCCAAGTCTAAGTTTTATGATCTATCAGTTCCATATATGAGTTCTCTGTCCAAAAAGTAATGTATAGATTAACTGATCTCTTAAATCTTACATTGTTAACTTTGAAGATTCACAGATGTTGCAAACTATCCAAATGGACTCTTGAAATTAGGTAACACCAGAGAATATACAATTAATGCAGTCATTTACAAAAACCTCCCCTTCAAGAATACAGTGTTCTTATTTCACGTTATATTACAATTTCAGATTTAAGCATCATTTTTGACAAGTCAGTCAGCTCTATAGGTAGTTGCCAACTACTTGTGGCAATAGGTTTTGAGCAGAAGTATCATCCATAGAAAAAAATAGAGATCTTGTATATTTGTCTGTTTGAAATAAGTTCTAAAACTTTTTGCAAAACAAATATCTTGACTTTTTAACAGCTTAAATTTCACACATTCTATGTGTTATGCAGTTTGCAGAAAACAACTGCAGGCTTGATCCAGCTTTCGCATTTCTTTCTCAAAAATAATAATCTACTTAGATTTTTTGTCTTATAGCTCTGTCCCACATTTAGACGTCATGTGAGCTTTCTTGAGATACTAAAAAAATTATGCTTAAGTGCTGAATGTAGAAATCATGTTACTTTACTCAGAGCCTTTTCTTGACACAGTATCAACATTTGCATCACTGGTACCTCTTTACTGCTAGATTCACATATTGTAGGACCGTAATCTCAAATGTCATCTGAGAAGCTTGCTATTCTGTCCACAAACTTTCTACAGCTATTGAAATGGACATTGATCTGTATCTACTTGAATTTTCTAACTTATGGGTAGGACTGAAGCATTTGAAGAACTCTATCTTCAAACGTTTCTTCTCTAGTGCTGTATATGATTTGCCCCTTGTCTGGTGTCTACACTTAAGATATACATCTAGTACTCTGCCTGAAGAAACATGGCTAATCACATCCCCAGTATGTGGTTTGAATCATCTACCTATGTAACAGATTCTTGGCTTTAGTCAGTGTTGGCTAGTCCAGGGGAACCACTAACAAAATCCTTCGGGTTCCAAAATGCCTATCTACAAGGTGGTGTCCATTTAATTTTATCTGGTCTGTTTCTTTGGCTATGGTCTGCCAGAGGAGTGGCTATTATACTAATGCTGAGGGACACACTTGCTGTTATAACATGCTGTCCAAAGGAATACATTTATATACTTTTTTCTAACAGAGTAAGCCATTCTTATATAACTTCTACCTTAGTAGGATCTGGTCAACATGTACCAACACCCACCTAATGATAATCAGAAGAAACTTTTACCATTTCCATTTGAACTTTGTTAACCCTGTCCTGCTTAGTTTGTTTAACACCTCACTAATATGTTGAACATATGTCTGCCAGGAATGACTTCAAGTAGTGACATCATCTATATAAGCAAGAGCATAGTCTCCAGATGTGGATCAGCTGAAATCACTGTCACTTTACTCCGTTTCATGCAGACTACTCAGAGGTGATCTCTGCTTTGCATATAAGGCAATCCCTGATTCTTTATTGGAAATGCTAAATATCCACAAGTCCAGTGGCTCATGGGTTACTTGCTCTAAAGACATTAACCTGGTATAGGGCATTAATAGAACGTGCTGGAAGGACAGGTTTGTCTTCCAGAAATTACTGGACCTGTGGAACAGACTCCCAGTTCATGTCAAACAGAACAACTGTTTGGCCTTCTTCAAGCACAATCTGGATGATTGGATGGGTAACCATAAACTCACCTTGGGGGGTTCCATCTGTGTCTCCCTTGGACAGGAGCAACATATGCTGATCATGGAAACAAGACCAGAACTTGGCTAGGCTTATAAGGGCCCTTGGGTCATTAGCCTAGTAACTTCCTGTGAACCTATGATTCTGCCAGAATGCAGCCTAGCAACACAGACACCAGAAAGTTATTGAGGCGTGTTTCATGCCAAAGGGCATCATAGTGAATTAATCAATCCCTAAATGGATAAAGTCAACGTCTCCCTTGCTGTAAACATCAAATGTACCTGCAAGTAATTCTTATGTCAACAGCATTCAGATTTTATCCCTCCCAACTGCTTCAAAGCTTCATCTCTCCTGGGCATGGTGTAAGCATTTGACTCTGTGTGACTATTTTAATTTATTTAAACTTAATTTTAAATTTTATTGTAACTTAAAGCCTCCATACTGAGATTCATTGCACAGATCATGCTTTCTCAGTCCTTGGTCCCAAACTGTGGAAATTTCTCCCTTCTTTTCTTAAAGATAATTCTTCTTGCCCCATTTTCCCTTCAGAAATAAAAGCAAATGTTAAGACTCTAGGAAAATGCAGTTATTTGTCTGGTCATATAAGTTAACATCTGAAATGGTCCTTCAGTAACAAGAAATGGCCACAAAGATGCCTTAGTTTTGTCTCCCACAATGCAAACATTTTGCCACTTCACACATGTCTTTCAGTACCCTCTCATTCTTTAAATGACTCTGAAATAGAAATTTTACATAAGCCTTTTCACTGTATGACCATTTGGTATGACAAAGGAAAATCACAGGCAGTGGCCAGAAGTTCCCAATGGTAGGCCCTCAGAGCTACCATCTGCTGCATCGCTTGCTCACTAGCCTACTTTCTGGCATCCACTCTCTGTGCAATAATACCCTGTCAGAGTATACTGACTCCGCCTGACAAAGACATACCTAGGTCATCTGGCACCCTTGTAGCACATGAGACTGGTACCCCCTCAACTCCACTTTTCCCCAAAAAGGTCCTCTCAGAGTTGAGGACCAAATAAAGTGGGCTTTTATACTTCTGTAGCTGTAGCAAGTCACTGTATAACTGTAACAACCATTTAGTTTCAGTTAATAGCACATACAGAGCTTCAGCCTCAACCTCAAATATGGTATTAGCATTGGTTTATGAAACCACAATATCCTCATGGTTTCATAAATAAATGCTGGGATTGTATTCATGCCTTATTGATATCTGGTGGACATGCCCTAACAGCATGCAGCTGGAACCGCCTCCCCTCCCTCCTCTGCCTGACAGAAAGCAGCCTCCTTGACTACCACCCACAAGTTCCAAAGATTAGGACCTGAGTGTTGTTCTTGGCTCAGCTTTTATTTATTTATTTATTTTTGACAGCTGTGGATCCATCTTAGGTTGCAATACTATTGTCATACTACCATGAAGAAGTCCCTTTTCAAGAAATTCCAGTTCTATGTGACAGAAATGGGTCAGATACAGATTAGGTGCACTAAAATGCTCTTTCTTTGAAGTAGCAACACAAACGTGTTGGATGCATCAGCACTGGCTGGGTCTCCACCCCTTGCTGGCTCTCTCACATGCATTTGTATGGTGAATATGTCAGACATGGTAAGATTCAGAATCTACCGCTATTAAAAATTATGTGCACTATAAAGAAACACAAACACATGAGGTAACTAAAACATTCCAGAACATGTGGATACAAACGTAAGGCCAATATGGAGATGCATCATCCATTTAAATGTGTATTACATTGGGTAATGTTCT
This sequence comes from Protopterus annectens, assembly GCF_019279795.1. Taxonomy (NCBI): domain Eukaryota; kingdom Metazoa; phylum Chordata; order Ceratodontiformes; family Protopteridae; genus Protopterus; species Protopterus annectens. The sequence goes on along the minus strand of NC_056728.1, from coordinate 1,179,478,055 downwards.
GGGATTCATGCTGACTCAACCAAAGCTAATCTGAGCTAGTGCAATTTATGCAAAGTAAAATTGCTGCGGTCCACGTCCAGCAAATGGAAAAAGAAAGTGGTTTGCAGGGGCCAAGTCTATTTGCACCCTCTGGGAACTGAAGACCTAGGTTGGGTTGGGGTAACATGGTATATAGTGGTTATATGGTCCCAAAGAGCAGTATGGCAGAGTTTTATGGTAGGTGCTCTGAGTACTTACATGGGAACTGTGTTCTATACACCAGGCCACATTCTGATGAATGACTTCTTAGTAGAACTAAGAGTGAAAGGGGTTTCTGAAGTGAGACTGCACCATGACTGTATAAAAAAAAATGGTAATGAGTAGTGGGAACTAATATTTTGTTGGCAAGGAGGGGCAAAAATCTGGATCTGATATGTTCTATAGAACTGGTAGTAAAGAGGAAGGTTCACAATTAGTAATGGGTAGGGTATTAATAGATAAAAGGAGTTGTGGACAGAGTATGAAGTGGGGAGAGGAGGGCAGAACAAAAAAAAGCAATAAAGTCCAGTAATTCTGTTCTTTTTCATAAAGAGACAGGACTTGTACTTGCAGCACAGAAGTGCTCACTAGAAGAATCTTTTTCTCAAGCTCACTAGCTTCCCTTTTCAGGATGATATCCAAATCCTGCCCAGAATATTCTACATACATTTTTTTCTTTAGTGCATCTATGACATAAAAAATCCTTATTCCTTGTGAACAGCTTCCTTCCATAAGAAGACTACTTCTTTGAATCTGTAGTGTTCGAATGCTTTCTTTTGCACACCACAAATCAGGTGTCATTACCTGTTTATGCTTACTGGATAACACCATCATGCAGCTGTGCTGACTATACCATTTTCTTAAAACAGTCACCTTTGCTTTCATAACTTAAATGCTATTTTGCCAAGACTTGCCAACAATGCTTTATCTATACGTAGAAATAGTGGTGAGTTTGCTAACTTTACAAAGGGACACTTTTTTTTTTTTTGTAGAATGTTATCCTTATGTGGGAGTTCCCTAATGTGATAAGTTGAAAGCAATATTCATATAAAAGTATATTCTTCTTACAACTCATAGGCTCTGAAAATTTTGTGGAATAAGCTATTTGCAAATTTGTATAGAATTTAAGTATAGCAAAACCTTTGAAAAAGTGATTTAACTGTGTTTTTGAAATATGAAAGAGGGTTCCAAATGAATGTTTGAGTATGTCCATCTTTCTGTTGACATAATGTTGGTATGTTAGCTGTCAGGAATAGTCTGTCTGATGGTGGCACCTTTTCATGCATTTTATCACCATCTTATCTCACACAAAGCCATGAAGTACCCCCATATCTAACATTCTCGCTATGCAGTGTAGACAATGTGCAGTCTATAAGTGCTCTGGGTGTATAGTGGAATGTTGTGAAGCTTAACTCTGAGGCCATGACATGCCCATCTTTGCTGCATTATGTATCTTGCAAGGCTGTCTACTGGGGCATCCCTGGTTCAAGTCTGAGCTCTACTGCAATCTCTGTTAAATAACAGAATGTGATATCTTTTAGGAAATAAAGGGAGATGAAAGTGACTAACATTTGAAAATGATGAATACAGCACGCATGGTCTGAATTCATACAATATCACTTATAATATGTGGAAGTGATTAAATCATTCAATGAGACTGAAGTTCACAACAGGTGTTTGTTTAAATATACAGAAAGATACAAACATGGGCAAAGATATGTGAGTGTGTTTGGTAAGTATGTGTGTTTGTGTGGAGAATATGTATGATTTCCAATTGCTTGGTCTATGATTGCTTTGACCTATAGGTAGAGATACAGTATCTTTCATTCAAACATCCAGTTTATCAAACAGACATTTTTTCAAAGCAGCAAAATACTAAGCAGATAAATCCACGGCCGCAAAACGTAATTATATAACAGATAAACAAGAAATAAAGTGGTCGCCAAACATACGGCTCTAAAACCATATAATATTTATTTTAAAAAGTAACAAAACGATACAGAACGGTAAGTGCTTTCACCACCAAACCGGTGGCTTCTTCAGACCATTAATAACAAAATTTTTAAAAACATTTATATAAGCTTTTACTCACTTTCCGTTAACAGCTCCCACCTGTTGCTAGTAGCTCTGGGCTCATCCTCCTCATTCTAAACTGACGCATGCTCCATAGAGCATATCACCTCATCATTTCTTCTCCAGAAATATTTAAATATACAGTACATACACACACACACACACACACACACACACACACATATATATATATATATATATATATATATAGATATATATAAAAGGTCACAAAAATTTATAAAAACTTGCTCATTGAAAGTCTTACATACGAAGTCATACATCACATGCATCATGTATAATTATTCATGTTATAATCATTTTCAGTTGAGCAAATATTGAGGCTTACAACTTAAAAATATGTACATTCGACAGCCTAGCAATTGCAAAGGCATATATATATATATATATATATATATATATATATATATATATATATATATATATATATATATATATATATATATATATATATATATATATAGAAATAAACCGCTTCACACTAGCATAAGGTAATTTATCACAGATATTATAGATATCCTTGGTTCCATATATAACCACGTTAGATACATAATTTGCTTATGTCCCTTCCTGCCAAGTGTATGTTTAATTATGCTCATATATCAAGTGCTTTTCTTCTTAAATACGTTGATTTTCATATACTACCCCATATATAATCGAGATGTTAAATCTCATCTTAAACCATACATGTTTCTCTATATTTCAATGACATGAGGCTAGTGATCACATTTCTAAACTCTTGCATATGCGTCCATTCTATCTGCACATCTACACGTGCAAATTTACGGCTCGTTGCTTGTCATTCAGTAGTATATTTTAATTCATTTTAGTTCAATAGTAATGACCTAGCACTTATAACCAGCTTGTCATATCATATAGTTAGTAATACCGTACTATACATTTAATTAATTCCAGGTTTAATAACAGTGACATTCCTTCCTCTTTATTCTACCTAACACTTGTGACCAACTTATTATATTCAAAAAGGTAGTGTAACACAAGTATTCCTTACCCTTAGTTATGTAGTCTAATTTACATATAGATTGCTCTCTATAATAAATTTCATATACAAGCTAATGTATATATTTTCTCATAAACTGCTCTATTCCCTGGCAGCATGAAATGTATAACTGTGCTCTATAGAACTCCTCCCTTTTGCTGACGTCCGACTCTAATAGACATAGAGTCCAATGTTAATATATCATTTTTAAGTATATGTACTGCTTGTTTCATGTCAACATGATATAACTTAAAATAATCAGTAGATGTGAAATCTTCTTATCATATACAAGCTGACGTATACATTTTAGATCTCGTATACTGCTCTGTTCTATGGGAGTATGAAATGTGTCATTATGCTCTATAGAACTCCTACATTTTACTAACGTCCGATTCTAATGCCCATATAGTCCAACGTTAACTTATCATTTAAAGTATATACAGTGCTTGCTTCACATCAATATGATATAACTTAGAATAATCAGTTGATGTGAGAACTCCTTATTGTTCTTCATCTGGCTATTTCTTAGTGTCATAATATGTAATATATCCTAAATATTGTGAATCTAAAACATACCAAACCTCACCCCTCTCCTTCCCTTATATCACAGAGTGAATGAACTTTAAATGATACCTTTATAGACTTTCCTTCTCAAAGAAAATTACCATATAGTTATGGATCTCTTCTGTCATTCTATATTATATATTTAAATGGAATCTATTTATGAACATCTATACTAACATATACATATGCTCTTATTTTATATAAATTCCATTTTTTCAACGTCTAAGAAAATTAATGATTCTATTTAATGTGTCATATCTATACTCATATATTGATCACTCCTCTTCATGTGTTATAAGATTTAATTTCTTTCCAAATTTTTTATTTTTTATTTTATATTATTACTTCCCCTAGTGTAAACAATACAATGTAAACCATTAATATTCGGACCCATAAAGTCATGCCCACCCATTAATGCATCATGTATGTCTATCTCTTTCTGATACCTTTGGATTCTAGGGCTGGTTTAACTGAAACCTTACTGTTCAGTCCATACCCTTTATCTGCCCTTAGCATAAGTATCCATTTCAGTTTTCTATTTTCCACTTTATTCTTAATGTCTCCCATCTTCTTGTCCTTGTCTACGTTATCAATAGCCATGAATCTAAACCTATGCACTCTTTCATTTGACTGATCATATCTCAATAGGGCACTAATAGAGTCCCTCACTCTAACACCATTAATATGTTCCTTTATCCTCTCTCTCATCATACGTGTGGTCATGCCAACATACAAATGTTGGCAACATTCACAATTCGCTAAATATATTATATTTCGTGACTCACAATCTGCCTTGATTTTGAATACATATTCTTTACCTGTTGTTGGGTCTATAAACTTGTTATCACTGTGTATATATCCACACCAGTTACAATGCCCACATGAGAAGGTCCCCCATATGCTCTCAGTAGTCTCTCTTTTAGGATAACATAGCATACACTTAAGATTCTTCTTGTTTTTATATTGGAATCAGGGCATATCACCCACTATTTCTTTAATCCTTTCATCCAACATAAGAATAGGGCAATGTTTTTCCGCTATCCTCTTCTTTCTTACCTAATGTAATCTGTTCACCCCCTTCCATTGAATAGTATGGTTTTGCTCTTGCTGTTCTCAAGGACTTAACTTGCTCAATATTTCTTTCCAATTCCCCTTCCTTGTATTCTCTTGATGTCAGTTCCCTAAACAAGTTCTGTACCCCTTCTTCAAACACCTCTTCCTTCTTACTCAGCCAGGAGACCCTCATACCCTACCCTTTCACTACATTATTAAATGGCCTTCCAGGGTGCATACTTGTCCTGTGTAAGATAGTGTTTCTATAACAATCTTTTCTATACATCCTGGTATCTAATGTTCCATCTGGTAGCTTTATTATTTTTACATCCAAATATTCTGTGTGTCAGAACATTTTGTAGTGAATCTCAAGAAAGTCGTAGTCTTATGCAGTTGTTCAACAAATGAATCTAGCTCTTCTTGTGTACCTTCCCACAGGATGAAAATATCATCTATGAATCTACGATAATATTTCACTTTACTAAGGTACATATCCATCTTAAACACTACGTTCTCCTCCCAGTATAACATTACTGTGTTTGCGTAGCTATTGGCACAACTTGTGCCCATAGCTATGCCTTCATGTTGGAGGTAATATAATCCATCAAATGTGAATACATTATTATGTAGAATCATATTCATGAATAAGCACATCAGATTTATCAGTTTCCTATCATATCCACTTCCATTCTGTAGATGTTTCCTCATGTAGTCCACCCCTATTTCATTGGGTATACTCGTAAAAAGCAAGACTACATACATTGTTACTAATATCGTATTTTCATTGAGCCCTTATTGATTAAAGTGTAAACATAAATAAATCATATAAGAACATTTTGGTATCCCTTAGTACTATATCTATTCTCTCCAATAGATTTCTAAGATGTTTCTCTATAAAAATGGAGTAGGGTTCCATTAGTCACCCTTTACCTGCTACTATGGGTCTAAATGGTGACCTAACATGATCCTTATGTATCTTTGGTGACCCTTGAAACATAGGTAGGATGTTGAACATATAAAAAAATGCATCAAGTCAAGGGTGATGTCATATTTAGTTAAATAGTTATTCAAACCTATATTAGCCTTTCTAATTATCGATTCTATGTCATGCTGTTAAATCTGCTTATAAACATTTTCATCATTCAGCATACATTTTATAGATACCTTATAATATTCCAGGTCCATGACCACTATCAACCTGTCTTTATTCGAAGGCCTTATCATTATGGACGTGCCTAACTTTAATTGTTCTAATGCTTGTCTTTCACATTTATTAAAGTTCATAAATCTCTTACCTTGCTTCTTCTGACTCATTAATCCATGGAATTCCTCTTCACACATATTACTAAATGCATCAACCACTGGATGGTTAACAGGTATCATGCTACTATATTTTTTAAAAACATTAACATTTTTGGATTGTTCATCCTGATATATCATTTTTAACATTATGTTCCTACAGAACAATTTTATGTCAATCAATGTGTCAGTCAGATCATCCCCTTGTGCCGGGATAAAGGAAAGCCCTTTATTCAGCACAGAAGTCTCATGCTGTGTCAACGTTTTATGTGAGATTTCCCATACTATCCCTCCATCTGATTCCACATTCTTTCAAGCTGGGGTATCCTGCTGGCTCCATCTGCTCTTTGTGTTTCCTCCTCCCTCTGCTCAATGTGCATTGTTGTTCTCTCCCCCTGTCCTCTTTTATGGGTAATGGAAACTTCGGAAAAACCTGTGGACTGGTTTGGGATATATTCTTCCTTCTAACTGTGGGTTGTGCTGGTGGCACCTCCATACAGTCACTCTGGTTGCTAGCTCTAATTTGTCTCACTTCATGTACAGCCTCAGTAGGATTTATTCCCATATTGTCTCTCCCACTCTCAGGCTCTTTATTTCAGGTGTTCATACTATCTTTAGGTTTATTATTGCTCATACCTTGCCAAACTTTATCCTGTGTAACTGGCATCTTCATACCTTGCTTATTCCTATTATTATATTCTAAGGCCCTGGGATCCCCCTTGGGCCAAGAAAAAACTTGCCCTTTATTAAAGTCTGTTAAATCTCTGTCAAGCTTTTTTATATTTTGTAGTATGAGCTTTTTTCTCATATAGACAAACAGTTTCTGCTATATTATTTACTGCTCTATCAACCATCTTGTATGGGAACATTTCATACAATTGTTCTTGTTGTTTCTTTATGTCTTTTATACATTTATCCTCTTTGGGCCTGAAAAAGTCCTTCATAAGTCTCAAATAGTTAAAACTGGCTTCCATATTTATTTGCTGCCATCGTGCTAGCAGCTCTGGGTACTGAGTACCATATACTGGCATGTTTAAACTAAAGAGACAGCAGGCACAAAGATTTTAATTTGAAGCATGTCTTCACTATAAGATGGTGCCTAGAGGACTGAGGGTCCTAAAAATGCCAGTATATGGTACTCAGTACTCAGAGCTGCTAGCACAATGCCAATTTTTCACATCTACTGATTATTTTAAGTTATATCATGTTGACATGAAACAAGCAGTGCATATACATAAAAATGATAAATTAACGTCGGACTCTATGTCTATTAGAGTCGGACATCAGCAAAAGGGAGGAGTTCTATAGAGCACAGTTATACATTTCATGCTGCTAGGGAATAGAGCAGCTTATTAGAAAATATATACATTAGCTTGTATATGAAATTTATTGTAGAGAGCAATCTGTATGTAAATTAGACTGCATAACTAAGGGTAAGGAATACTTGTGTTACGCTACCTTTTTGAATATAATAAGTTGGTCACAAGTGTTAGGTAGAATAAAGAGTAAGGATTGTTACTGTTATTAAACTGGAATGAATTAAATGTGTAGTACGGTATTACTAACTATATGATATGACAAGCTGGTTATAAGTGCTAGGTCATTACTATTGAACAAAAATGAATTAAAGTATACTACTGAATGACAAGCAAGGAGCCATAAATCTGCACATGTAGACGTGCAGATAGAATGGATGCATATGTAAGAATTTAGAAATGTGATCACTAGCCTCATGAGAAACACGTGTGGTTTAAGATGAGATTTAACATCTCGAGTATATATGGGGAATTATATGAAAATCAACATATTTAAGAAGAAAAGCATTTGATATATGAGCATAATTAAACATACACTGGCAGGAAGGGAAATACGTAAGTTATGTGTCTAACTTGGTTGTATATGGAATCAAGGACATCTATAATATTTGTGATGAATTACCTTATGCTGGTGTGAAGGGGTTTATTTTTATATATATGCCTTCGCAATTGCTAGGCTGTCGAATGTACATATTTTTAAGTTGTAAGCCTCAATATTTGCTCAACTGGAAATGATTAAAACGTGAATAATTATGCATGACTTCTTATGTAAGACTTTCAATGAGCAAGTTTTTATAACTTTTTATGACCTTTTATATATATATATATGGGTCTACCTGAATTAACCGAAACTGCAACAGACCGAAAACGACATACCTGACACCAAATGAACGAAAGTGAAAAAAAAACGAATGTTAAAATAACCGACAGAGCACAATCCCGACCATGGAATACAAAGCCCCGCAACTGCCTAAATGATTAGGACTGAAAGTAGCACTGCAACAGTATGAGTAGATCACAACAATTAACAGCAGAACAGGTGTAAATGGGTACTTAAACAAACCGCCAGTAGTAACGCATCAGATTGCTAATAAGGACTCCCCACGCTTGCATTACCATGCTATGCATCGAAGACAATATGGCTAATGAAGAAACTGTAGGAGAGCTAGGACAGTTATACAAAACAGTAAAATCTCAAAAGGGAAACAACATGTTAATGACAGATTCGTACCTCTACCACCTTGAAAGAAAACATCACAACAAAAGGTACTGGGCATGCAAGTATAAAACACCTGACTTTTGTAGAGGCAGGGCTGTTACCGCAATGTCTCCAGATGGTGAAATACTTGTAAAGTCTGTAGCGCACAACCATGCTGTGGATTCTGGTGAGCTGCAGAGATACGTGGTGTGTAGCGATCTAAAGAGTAGAGCTTACTTAAGTAGGGACACACCATGTTTATTAGTGGAGGATGCACTGGCTTCAACATCCCTTGGTACAATTCACTCTGTTCCCCATAGACTTGCCTTATTACAGCAAGTGAATCATATCAAATGACTCAAATGTGGTTTACGAAGTAAAGATGACTTGAACCTGACAACGATTCATAAAACAATGTCAGATCCTGCTACTGACACCACTGTTGTGGTGTTTACTACGGTAGATAACTTGCATGATTTGAGCCGAGCTACGAATTGGCTAATGGATGGTACATTCTTTGCAAAGGGTGTAACCATCCGACAATTATACAGTATCCATGCATTAATAAAAACAAGTACACATAGCAAGGCTGTACCACTAATTTATGCCCTCATGTCAAAGAAATCATTGAAAGCGTACAACTACTTGTGGCACAATTTACTATATCTCTTTTCAGTTAATGGATTGTCTGTGCAAGTGAAGTATGTTCTGTGTGACTTTGAAGTAGCGGCAATAAAGAGTATCAGATTGAATATCCCTAATGCCCGTTCCAAGGGTGCTTGTTCCACTTTAGCCAGAACATCTAGCGAAAGGTGTAAGCATTAGGGCTAGCATCATTCTATAATAATTCACAGGACTTCCAACTAGCTGTTAAATCACTAATCGCTCTGGCATTTCTAAAGGAAGATGAAGTGCAGATGACCTTTGATACATTGCAAGCTTCTTTTCCCACAGAGGGTAAGGACTTGATAAAGTACTTTTCTGAGTGGTATATTAATGGCAGGAGGAGACAATTTCAAACCAGGACATCTACCGCTATGAGATTCCCACCACTGTTTCTCATTACTATGTGGAATGTAAGTGAACTTAATGAACTGAATTTGCCACGGACCCAAAATACAGAGGAGGCATGGCATAGGAGACTTAAGTGCCTCCTAGGAGACAGAGGGACAAACCTGCAGTTTTTGCTACTAACTTTAGTGAGGGAGCAAGACCAGGTAGACGAACTTAGGATTCGTATGTCCACATGCCATGTACAGTCTCCGAAGAAGAGGAAACTAATTACCAGACATGTGCAGTTTAAGAATGTATTAGAAGGTAGAGAACAATACACAGCTGTGGAGTTCATGACAGCCATTGCGAGGCTTTTAAAACTATGAACTGTTTTGTGTGTAGAACATAGTTATGCTGAGTTTTATTTGATTTTGTGTGTGATTACACTAATATAACGTAACAGGAGTGTTACTATCTTTCATTTGACTTTGTGTTTAATTAGACTAATGTAACGTAACAGGAGTGTTACTATCACTGGTGTGTACAGTGGAATCTATGAGGATGTGTCGATCATTACATTGTCGGTGATTTCAGTGTCGGGATTCTCACTTTTCGTTGTTATGGTTTGTCGGTGTTTTCATGTTGGTTATGTCAGTGTCGGTCTTTTGCACTGTTTGTTAATTCAGGCAGACCCAGTATATATATATATATATATATATATATATATATATATATATATATATATATATATATATATATGTGTGTGTGTGTGTGTGTGTGTGTGTGTGTGTGTGTGTGTGTGTACTGTATCTTTAAATATTTCTGGAGACGAAATGATGAGGTGATATGCTCTATGGAGCATGCGTCAGTTTAGAATGAGGAAGATGAGCCCAGAGCTACTAGCAACAGATGGGAGTTGTTAATGGAAAGTAAGTAAAAGGTTATATAAATTTTTTTAAAAACTTTGCTATTAATGGTCTGAAGAAGCCATTGGTTTGGTGGTGAAGGCACTTACTGTTCTGTATCGTTTTATTACTTTTTTAAATAAATATTATGTGATTTTAGAGTTGTATGTTTGCTGACCGCTTTATTTCTTGTTTATCAGACATTTTTTCAAGTGTGTGTGTGTGTGTGTGTGTGTGTGTGTGTGTGTGTTTCATCAAAACAGTTAAGTGGAATGTGTAGTTGGTATATGTGTGTGCATGTATGTGTGTGTGTGTGTGTGTGTGTGTGTGTGTGTGTGTGTGTGTGTGTGTGTGTGTGTGTGTGTGTGTGTGTACATGTGTGTTTTTGCAATTGTGTGCTGGGTAGGGTTAGAGTAAGGTTTAGGTAAGGGAGTTGAACAAGTGTGTGTGACTGTGTATGTTTACGGTTACAGTTAGGGTTAGGTTGTGTGTGTGAGCACCTGTGTATGTGAATGCATGTGTGTGAGTGTGTGTGTGTGTGTGTGTGTCTGTGCCTGTGTGTGTGTTTGTGAGACAGCATGTTTGGGTGCATACTTAAGAGTTGTAGAGCATAGAATACATTGCAAAGGATCCTAATGGATTTGTTTCATAATTTCAACTGCAGTCTCTTTGAACATGTTTTTTGAGTTTATCTTGTCAAATTGGCAAATCTGCTGTGAATTCACTAAGTCAACATCTCGACTTATTATTTGTTAATCAAAGAGTAACAGAATTTTTGAAACAAGTGTTGTTGCAGGAGAGTGAGCCCTCCTCTCATCCTGCCTCCCCTTATACTCCTAATTGGCAATATCTACTAATTCCAAGATTGTTCTATCATTAGGAAAGGAAGAACAGTTCAATCCCTATCAATAGAACTCTAATCTCTATATAGGGAACTGTTACCCTTTCTTTACGGCAGCCCTTGACTTAATAATTATCGGCAAGCAGGACCAGTCAATGAGTCGGACACTTGATGAGAAAAACTCGATTAAGAGTACCGCAATAATTGCCCAATGATAAAATGTATTGATCCCATTCTGACTTAAAAGTATTGGTTTAGGAACTACAGAAACTCTAAAGTGGCACAATTGCATTATTTAAATACTACTTTAAAGATCTCTGAGTTACAGTATGCACTCAGTATCTCAGGCTTCTAATTTGAAAGTATTGATGGTCATTATGTTAGAATCAATTATCATGCATTTAAAAACAGCTATTGTAAATGCTGCTTTTAACACACCATGCCCATGTTAACCAAGAGACATTTGGCAGTTCATTTTCATTTCTAGTGGCAGTTTAACGGAAACATTTGACAACAGTTAATTCGTGTATTAATGAAGGAATGGCGCTTCTTCTTGAAGAATAATTTTACACTCTAGGGCATGCTTTTTTTTTTTGCCCAATACACTGTTCGTCTCTTTTAGTTGCGAAAGTGACTGAAAATTAGAAACAATGTTGCAAGACGTAATTATTTGGATGCGATGCCATCCACTAGACAGTTAAATCATGTTTCATTAACTTTATCATGAAATATTTAATTACTGATTGATATTCCAGAACACTTTTTGAATACACTGAAGAAAAAATGTGAGGCCACTTAATTCAGAGAAGGAACATCTCTCTAATTAGCCATGTCACTCCTAATCCATATTAACTTTTGGAAAAGAGTATTGTCACTACATCATCAAGACAGAATCTATCCTGTGTCTGCCTTGGCATAACAACTTGCTGCATCATATTATTAAAGACCAGATGGTCTGAAAATGCAGGGGGAGAAATGGTACTGTGGCCAATAGGTCAGGCTTTAGTGCCTGATTATCATTTGGAATTCATTAGTTAAAGTATGTACATGAATATAAATGGGGTATTATGTTCTAACTGAGAGCTTTTCAAACATCTGTTCCTGTTTTGTTTAACAAGACTGTTGTGGTTTTATAAGGAGCAGTACACAGTTTACAAGCATTAACATTTCACTGTATATACTTTTTATTATTTTTTTTTGCCAAGCTAACATCTAATAATTGTAACAGATTTTATACTTTGCAGTACCAGCTCTGAAATCAGGAATGTAGTGATATTTAAAATTATATTCTGTCCCTCTGTAATTACAGAGAAACAAATGAAAAAATATATAACAGCTGTGCTAAAGCTGTAAGACATTTCCAAAGTTTTCTTTTAGTGCAAATTGAAGACACGTATGAATATATTGGGGGGGACCATAATGTCACTACTTTGTGATCACTTCAGACTGGTCATTCATTCTGATACCTCTTGTCTATTCAGTCCATTTCGAGTTGATCAGTGCTGTCACTCTTTTGCTTTCTGATGACTATCTAACTGTTGTTTGAAGCCGAGCTCTCTGAAATAACATCTAATCAGGATGGACATGACTACATACCTTATACCTGCTGCCTTATCTAAGAAATATCAGGGCAGACAAGATGAAGGCATTTAAAACACAGATGGAAACACTGATGACTGCTGCATTGTTATGCAACAGTTATGGACTATAAGTAAACAAAACAAAAAATGCAACGTGAACATATCTGAGTACTTGTTGCTGTTCCCATTGCAAAAAATTGAGAAAATGTTATTTCTGTTTGATCTCCAGACATCACTTTGCACCATTAGGGGGAAAAAACGAATGCTGTTAACTTATATTTAAGTGACTAAAAGTGAATAAAACACTGAATATTTTGGAAGTCACTTGTTAAGTTTATTAGTGCTGGCAGTTAGTTCTTCATTTTCCCAGCTTCTGACTTGAGTTCAAATAAATGGCAACTTTCTATGACCAGAACCAAACACATTTGAGATTATGACATGGAATTATTATATGTCCAGTTTCAGTCATATCAGCACCACAGCCCAATATATACACATTTTTCAATACCTAGATGAAATTTGTATTAAACACTTTTTTATTCAAATGCTACTAACAATGAACATCTCATTAACAATTTTTAGAGAAATTATAAAAGTAGGTTTATTTATTCATTTTATTATTTATTTATGTATGTATGCCTGTATGCGTTTTTTGGAAGTTAGTAAGTAGTCAAAACTGAAATCATAGATGACATTTAGGAAAACTGTAATTACGTAACACGCACACATGCACACACACACACGCACACACGCACACACGCACACACGCACACACGCACGCAAACACGCACACACGCACACACACATAGCAGCAAAAGCTACTTTTGCTTGCTCTGTCTCTTTATCTTCCTGTCTACCTGTTTACCTATCTATCTCTTTCACTTGTCACTGTGTCCTTAATTAATGGTTTGACAAAAACATGTTTCTGTGTGGCAAAAACATACAATGGCCATGCTGTGTAGGTATTTTCTGTTTATGTATACTCTTTTGGTTGGATTCTGTAATTATCATGGTAGTTCAATGGACTGACTCTGCCATCTTGCTTTGCTGTATTGATTCTGATTTGCAATGCCACCACCTGGTGGGGCATCTTATCAAGTAGTGAAGTATGCTGTATTCAGTGCCTGACAATGTCAAGGATGTTGTCTGAACCAAGTACGGGTAACAAGACTGCATTAAATTCTACCATAATGAATCACATTACCCATTCTTGTCATTGCCTGAGTGTTGATATGGCAATAGCTGACCTGTCAAATCCTACTCAATCATCTAGAGGTATAGCTTGTTGTGTATGACAGTAGTGGTACGGAACACATTGATCCTGCCTGTACTGCAAGTTGTGTTGAGTTGCATCTTAAAGAGACTGTCCTACACAACAGCAACATCACTATGACAGATGGAAAAATGCATCCATGTGTCCTCACATCTGTGGACCAAGAAGAGCACCTTCAGACACTAGTAGACCAGAGCACATAAATAATAATGAAATGTCAGGATGGATTCAATAAAATAGTATTTATTTTAATGGGTGGCTGACTTTTCAATAATTACAAGAAAGTATGCCACTGGAGCTAAAAGAAAGACTTTCAATAGATCATTTTAGAATCTCCATTCAAATATGAGTTCATGTTTCTGTAGAGAATGAATAGAGTCACTTGTCAGCATTTACATACCGCATAGTGCATATCTCATTCATATATAATATTTTACACAGTATGACTGATGCTTTCTACTAATCTTTGATAACCTCAAGCGTTCTCACTTTAGCTGCATCTAAATTCTCTGTATACATCAATACAATCTCTGGTGAAATAACTGTGCAAGACACTGTACAATTTTAAATATTTCAATCATTCATAATAAGCTAAACTTTCACATTCATGGATACCCTGGTGCATTTCTGCTGTAGTCCTTCCAATTTACTCTTACTAGTTTTCTTATAAGATTTCCATGATATTATTATATAATCTAGTTTGAGTATAATGTTACTCACAAACAATTATTTCATTATTTCTGATTTCCTAGTCTTTATATTTTTGTTTATTCAGACTATAGCTTTATAGCTACCATTAACCAAAGGTTGATATGATCAGAAGAAGTAAAATCTTAATATATTTATTTATTTATTTTATTTTACATTTGTTAACCGGGAGAGTCCGACTGGATACATGTCCATTTTCAGCGGAGGCCCGGGGAGAAAAGCTCCAGGTACATAACAGACATATGAACATTGTTAATGCAAAAAAGGAAGATAGTTGAGTTCTAAATACAATATAAAGATACATCACATCTTGGGAAAAAAATAACAGCAGCATATAAAAAAACATAGGTCAGTTACAAAGCGCCTTGTTAAAAAGCGGTTAAGGATAGTGAGGTAAGAGAAGGGTAAATGATAGTGGTTAATCAGGTTTGGAACAGGGACATTGCCAGAGAGTATTGAGATGGGGTTTAAGCTTTTTTTTGAATTGTAGGAGTGAAGGTTCTGAGGTGAGCATGGGAGTTCCACATTTTACCTACAAAATTTGAGAATAGAGAATCCCCAGCAGAATTATTGACTTTGGTAGTTTGAGCTAAGATCTTACTGGAGGAATGTAAAGATTGTAGGTTAATATAGGGGTGAATGATGTTTTCAGAGCTGGTGTTTTCTCTGGGTGATACAGTATCTGGTGAGCCGTTTTGAGTTGGTTGAAATGGAGTTGGCTGGAAAACTCTAACCACCCTAGTTGCTTCAAGTTAGTGCAGTGGTGCGTTCTAAAGGTGGAATTTGTGGCAAATCTAGCTATGTGATTGTAACAAGAAGCAAGTTTGTTAAGGGTTGTCTTGTTTAGGTTTGTAAAGAGGGGGGAGGCATAGAAAAGAGTTGATAGTAGGTGTGTGCTGGCAATTGTAATTTTAGCGTGAGGAGTGAGAAAGTGTTTTACTTTATAGAGAGAGCCAAGCTTTTATATCAATATACCTAGGCCCATTACCTAGACCATTAAATTAATCTACTGTTTCGATCACTATGTGCCATACCTCTCAACCTGTTAGAACAAGAAATCTGGACAAAACCATAAATAAAAGTGGGAAAAAGGCCCCAATGTAGGGAAATGTTTAAATATTGCTCTTTCGAACTTAGAAAGTTGATAAAAAACAGGTTTTACATTAGCAGGAATTTTTTGAAGGGTGTGGAGTCTGAAGCTCAAATGTCTGTCATTGTTTTCTAGCTTCAGTCTTTAAAGATTTACCAGTAGTTTGCCAGAAAACCACAATTTTATGAAAAACGTACCAAAAATATGAGGCAAAAATCTGTACATTCTGCAAAAATATGTATAGCTGAGAGGTATGCTATGTGCTGTATTAAATATTCACTCCTCAGTCCATGTCTCCCAAATTTCCTATGCTTACTTTTTGTTGTGTTGTTTAGCATATTATACTACTGTGCCCAATTGTTCAACTTATTTATCTTTTTTTAAATCAGGAGTAATCAGTTTCCGCAGGCTATTTGTATATGGAGTGCAAAACACTGACATAAACAGAAAGATACTAACCAAACAAGTATGAGCACAGGACACAGCTCTGTGGGATGCCTTGATTGCAAACAAAAATTTCATCTGACCACTTTCTATATTATAAT
The DNA here is from genome assembly GCF_019279795.1 of Protopterus annectens. Lineage (NCBI taxonomy): Eukaryota > Metazoa > Chordata > Ceratodontiformes > Protopteridae > Protopterus > Protopterus annectens. The sequence continues at coordinate 1,179,461,581 of NC_056728.1, read as the reverse complement.
TGCCAAATCCTGTTTTTAAGCCATGCAACTATCCATATCATCAAGGTTATATTAATACCTACTTGTTTTAATTTGTTGACCATTGATTTACATATGACCCCCATTAAAGTCTGAAGACTGGGCTCATTAAATTATATCATAATGTGTCTTTTATTTTTCAACAACAAGAAAGTAGAATTATGGGTCACTATGGTTTTGGATTAGTCTGGTACCCCTTAAGGTTGGGTGTAACACATTCATATATTAGGTATTAACAAATTTCTCCACCCTTAAATGATTTAGTGAATAACAGATGTAATGGGACTGTAAGTTTATGTTGAAGCATTCTTGAGTCACTGTTACTAATTTATTATCCAAACTGTACATTACTAGAGTCCAATTTGCTTAATACCTTTTCATCATAGTCTTAATTTAATTTTGGGATGTGAAGTGTCTTGACTGTTACTATTGCAAATTGCCTCCCTTTTTGTGGACCCAAATAGTTTTATGTAGAAATTTGTAGATTTATCTACAATCTTTTGTCCCTTGGGAAACATATGCATAAAAAAGTCATTCATATTTCATGAACATTCACTTGCTGGACTTTATTTGACAGACCTATTTGCCCAGTAGCCATCTAAAGCTCTTGTGCAGTCATAAATCACCAAGGCATTTTAAGGGAACAATTAATATCCAGAGCTATTGCAATTCTTCAGTCCCTGTAACCATTACTAGGTTCTTGACTATCTGATGTCTACTAATAAAAATCCCAGACAAAACAATAGGATGACTGATGACTTTCCAAACATTTTGTTTTAGTTTTAAATAATCAGTGATGTTAAATCTTTTGACAAACGGTGCAAACTAGCTGTGAGAAACTTGAAGCAGTATGTGCCTACAATACTTCTTTAATTTTAGCTGGACCTTAGGATCAGAATGCTCTATTAATTTTTGCATAAGAATTATTTCAATTTGATATTAGAATGGTACCAGTATGTTGCGCAATATTTTGGAACCATTTTCTTTCTTAAAGGATACAATACCCAAAATTAAAATAAGATGGACACATCTTCGTAACGGGTGTAAAATTAGCAAGAATTAAGTTTGTAAGTATTTGCTAAGCATGCAGTCCATGAGACCACTGAAGAGCATAGGCAAACTTCCAAATTGCGCTCTTTGTTTAAGTGACTTGTTCAGAGTCACATGGTAGGTAAGTAGAGGCTGGGGGAATCAAACCCCGTATTACAGGGAGCTCTGTATTAACTGCCAGACGTTAAATATAGAATTTTCTGTTAAAAACTCTTTATATAAAGAGACATATACACTTTTATAAGTGGGTTTACTTTTGTGGCAAATGTCTACAATCTGTCAGGTTGAGATATATACAACAGCAGGTCACCCTAACCACTTAAAAACTAATCCTAAAAACCCAAATCCCCAGTTACTTTAAAAAGTAAGTAATAATCATCATCAGCAGCATCATCATTATTGCAAACTTATAAATATCATCATTATTATAAACTTATAAAACTGGATCACATTTCCCTTCAGCTCAATGTAAAAAGAAATCTCACATGCTGCACAGACAAAATCAGTCAAACAATGCTGTCCACATAAATCAATCAACCAAAAAATATTGTTATTCATATTTAAAAAAAGCTTAATTTCCACACAATGAAATGGCACTATCTCTGTTTCCTGGCAGCATATTTAGAAAACAGAGAGATACATTCCATTTGTGTTTGAAATCTGTCTGACCACCATTGAGTAAAAAATACCAGAAGCATTGTGTGCTTTATTTTATGTTTTGTGTGAGAAAGTTATTTAGACTTAAACATTTTCTGTAACCTCCACAGCTATGACTGTCCTTTTTGTTCCTCCTTGACAAGGACTGTTATTTTTGACCTTAGTAATACTGATTTGTCCCGGTCCCCTTCAATAAACACATCACACTGAATGACATTTGAAGACCTTAATTAAAACTTCCATAACATAGCTTTGTTCACCAACTTTATTATTTACAACTGAACATAATATCATTGATTCTATACACAGCATAAATATCCTTGTAATGTTAATCAGGGCAGCGTACCCACACACCCTGCCCCAGTAAGCACCGTCCATACCTCTGCTCACTTACTTTACTTATGTAATGCCATCCTTGCAATGTTAATCAGGGCAGCGTACCTACGCACTCCGACCCAGCGTCCATACCTCTGCTTGCTTACCTTACTTATGAAGTGCCATCCTTGTAATGCTAATCAGGGCAGCATACTTACTCACCCTGCCCGGTAAGCAGGGTCCATACCTCTGCTCACTTAAATAACTTATGAAGCAACATCCCATCTCACTTCATACACCATTCATTGAATCACCTTCCTCCAAATAAGCAGCATCCTTAGCTCAGCTTACTCACCTATTCAGCAAACTTCGTCCAACTACTCATTTACTTTTCCCCAGCTCCTTGAAAGGAACATCCATACACCAGAGGGAGAACAGAAGAGGGTAAGCCTGTCCCTCCTCTCTGCAAACCAGCCTGACCAGGCTGTTCCCCCTCCCTTCTACCCAAAATTGTTCAACCACTACCTCCCATAAAGGGAAGGGTTAAGCCAAACATCATTCGGTGTACCCATCATCTGTAAAGCCCTTAGAATCCTGCATACCATCCCTGAAAACACGTGCTAATAAAACTAAATAAAGTAGAATTACCCATGACTCCACTGTACCATTGGGATTTCCACCCAAGAGAATACATTCTTTTTAGATCGCTTCCTTCCAGCCACTAATCATGGCTCAAACTGAATGGAATGACACCCTATAGCCACAACCTTGTCAACTGTAGCATATCACTTTAACCTACCAAATTACCCAGTTCTGGTTGTGCATTAACGGGATTGTTGTAGGGAATATTATAACTCCAAAACTTTTAATGCCTTAACCCTAAATGGCAGAAAATCAGCACCCCTTGACTTAGGTCCTAAAAATTCGCCTATGCTCATCAAGGAAGTACTCTACATGCCCAGCAATAAACATCCCCAGTTCAAATTATCAAAAGACAATCCAGACTAGAACCCTCAAACCTCCTAGCAACCATCCAGACCAGAACACTCAAACTCCTAACCATCCTTAACCACTGCCTGTCCCTGGCCTTTCCCCTCGAATAGTCTCTTCCCCTAAATTGAACACACAGCTCTAATATGCCTTATAAGGTGATTACTCAGCCCCACATTGTGCCCCATTCTGGTGGCAAGAACATCCATCCTATCAAAAACATCACCTTTCAGATCCCCTTTTCAAGCCACCACATGATGCCTTCTGTTCTTCAGCAATCTGCAAAAAAAAGAAAACAATACATTCTATGTGCACACATACCAATAATTACTTAACATGGAGGCACTGATATGGATCCCTGTCACCTCATCAAGTGTTTTTTTTTGTGCTACACCTCATATCCCCAGAAATAAGAGTTGAACTTGTCTAGCTTGTAATCATCCCCGAGCCAGTAGCCTAATAACTTCCTGTGATACCAAGAGTGCTGTGATCCACGTCCCCTACCTGAACCCCATCCACCTTAACGTGCTTTAATGAGCACTAAGTAAAATAAATTACCTGTAACCTTATTCAGCCCACTACAGGAACCACAAACTCTTACCTATGGCCAGTGTCAATTGCTCCCTTTTACTATTGAATGCAAACACCCAAAAGCAGGGACAACAAACATTGATCTTACATACTGAGCTGTAATTAACCCTGAGATCACCAACTTAAATGCCTATCCTTCCCTGGCTAGCAGTGTAAATCCTCTACCAAAACTCAACTTTGAAATCCACTTACTTCAGTCAGTAACTGTTGCCACCTTGCACTCCCCATGTGTAACCTCCTCACTCACCACTGCTTCCATCACCTGCGAATTCCCTGTGTATCACCACAGCTGGTACTCGGCATACCACCATCTACAAAGAAAAGAACAAAAGTAAATCCTTTAATATGTAAAGAGAAGGCTCTACCCGATACCCACCTATTTCAAATTATAGCAGCAGCATTCCAAAGCCCCCATCTGCAAGAAAGAAAAGACATGTAAATCATCTAAATTACATAACTCACATTCCAATACATCTTCAAATCCGAACTATCCTGCCAACCCGGGAATGAATGTAACACCTTCACACACATCCATGACAAAGCAGCAATAATTGAAGCTAGGTTTCCAATGACCCTATCAAATACCCAATATAAATTTAACTACCTGACAAGTATGTTAAAGCTTAACCCCCACATGGAGGGACCTATCAATATCCACAACCATTTGCCTAGCTCTTAACCTTCCATCTCCAAATGAGGCACACTAACATATCAGATTTTAGATTTCCTGATCTCCTGTGTGATACAGATGATGGCTGGCTGTCTATTGGCAGTCTCTTGCTCCATGTGGTCTGCCTGTGTGTGTGTGTGTGTGTGTGTGTGTGTGTGTGTGTGTGTGTGTGTGTGTGTGTGTGTGTGTGTGTGAGTGCGCGTGTGGCTTTATGCGGGAAAACTTTGCAAGTATGCTAAGTCTTTACAGATGTTATTTGAAAATATCTTCCTAAGTTTCAGAAGTATCTGATGTTTATAGAAGTGATTGCATAACCATGGTTCACAAAATGTTTGTGTGTATTGCAATATTTGTGTGCATGCCTGTACATATTATATGTTCTTTTTTATTTTTGTGCATGCATGTATATATTATGTTTATTTTTCTGTTTAGCTCAGTTGTAAGATGCAAAAGATTTATCATGGAATATCTGTTAAGGAAAAGTTTATGAGTATTAGCTCATAATTCTAATTAACTTGTTTATAAGCAAAGTATGACTAAGATGACATAACATGTACTTCTCTTTTATAATTATTCACTATGCTTTGGAATATATTTGAAGGCTTTGTTCATGGCACTGTTTATTGCGTAACAGTACAAGTTTTACTTGAGATGGCTGAGAAAAGCAGCACAACATACTATCCCCAATCATTGACCCTGCTACTTGTGTGTACAGCCAAAGGCCATTACTGTCTGCATGGCAGTGACCACCAGCTCCACACCATGCATGCCCAGTTCTTTTTTTTTTTTTAAGCTAGTAATTCAAACAGCACATTGTACTGTACTGTTTAATGATATTCTTCAGAAAAGTAATGTATAAGCTGAAAGTACACACAGAGAAAGCAACAGTTCTAATAGAACAGTACACTCAGCTTCAGGACTGGATGCATAAATTATGAGTCGAAGAATAGAATTTTGCTGAACAACAAGAGCTCCTATCAATGTATTAATACAGCACTGAGCCAACATCTATCTGACATCTGATTCAGGAATGGATAATGAAGTCCTTGACCCGATTTTCTGCCATGATATGCTAAGACAGTCATCCTTAGTAGATTCAGCATTGCCTGTCACTGAAAGGTCTGTGGGGGGGTTCTAGCCACAATGTTAGAGCAGTGATGTTGCATTTTAATAGAAATCTTCTGCCTCTGCAATTCTGTAAAAGGGAGAAATTCAAACAATGTATACATGTGAAAAAGTTGTGCTTGGTAGTGCAGAGTCAGGGAAAGAAAATGAATGTAATGCTAATCAACAGCAATAATGTTTGGTGACATTCGGTTATAGCTTACATTTTTATTCCAAAGTGTGTTAAATATTAGCTTAATATTTTAGTTTTTCACATTGACTTTAAACATTAATGGGATGAGAAGGATAACTGAAAGCTGCACCAACTACCAAATAACTCGCTCAGAGTCGCCGAAAAGGCAGCTTTTTTTTTTTTTTTTTTTTTTTTTTTGACTGGTCCCAGCTGAGGAAAACACCTCAGAGCATGGCACAACAGGCTGGCCCAAAAGAAGCACCTCACGCCAGCCACATCTCCGTCTTCCAGCTCTCAATCCCATGCTCCAAACATTCAAACACCACCACCGACAAAGTGCAACATATTAGCTGAATAGGAGAGCCACCAACAATTCAACAGTCAGAAGCCCTAATCAAAGATGGACCACAACAGGCCAACCATCATGCTGCCCACTCAAAGCCCACGAAAAGATGCACCCAGCGTGAGCTCCATATGACCTGTTGAGAGCCACAAACAATTATCACAAATGTCTCCAAGTCTCAGAGCACCAAATCAACTGGAAAGAAAATATTATGCATTCACATGTCCACCAGCAAATATACCTCTGCAATGTAATTTTCGACTTCGTTGACATTCAGTATAACTGTATGTTAGCTCAAAATTTAACATACCGAAGCATAACTCATCATTCAAAACACCCAAGAAAACATTGAACGCAGCCCTCTCTGATCTTTCTACCCCCCCAACCCCCACAAGTCATCGAGGACCCAAACGAGTGAAAGAAAAGCGAAAATCCTCTCAATGCTGACAGCAGTAAACCTAGCAAAAGTAACTGAAGCTCTCTCTAAAGTCAGCATACAACGAAATCTACAAACCCTCACTAATGGGCAGTCACTCACCAGTCTCAAATACCATCACTCAAATGAATGAGGCATAAATGTGGACATACCGTGAATCTTACAGTGGAAGCTATTACTCTACTTTACTCAGAACCTGCAAAAGCACTGTCAGCTTCAGCTGAGAGGAGCACATTAATATGGACATGGTGCTGAGAGGAACAAAACAAAACAAGACAAAAAATAAATGCCAAAAAGAAAGAGCCAGATAAGCGCCTGCTTCAACCACTGCACCGAGAAATCCGGTGACAGAACCACACAGTCAGAACCACTTCTCCCCAAGCCTAGAAACACCATGACATCAAGCAATCCCTGTGGCACAGGTCCAGGAGGCCAAAGGAGAAAACATAATCGACCACAGACAACATCCCCTGCCTATCCCCCTCAATTTTATATATATATATATATATTTTTATTGTAATATTTTTAATGGAGTTAAAGAAATATCCACTAACAGGTAACCCCTTAACAATGATACTGCAAAGCCCCTCCCTTCTCTAAAACTCTGAAAGCACCTTCTAACAAAAGAACACAACTCAGCAATGGCCAGTTCAATGATATGCATTCCACCACAATCGCTGCCTCAAATGCTCTATCCCAATAGCCAACCACAGCAAGAATGGTGAAAAAAATTAACTATACAAGCCAACTGCCCCTGACCAACCCAAGGCTTACCTGCTCACTTGGAATACCTACAGGTCTTCTTGGGCATGAACTCACCCTAGCAAGTTCACACCAAAATGTGATTGCTTACCCAGCTACACTTGTCTAAACCTCCTAAGCCCCTCCCTACCCTTATCTCATTTCCTCCCAATCCTCCCTTCCTCCACTTAACCCTTTCACTACCCCAACTCACTTAACACCCACTAATATCTATCTAACCCCTCATGAAGATGTCCCGGGACAACTTGGTTTGTTGCCAAACTTCATTTATGTAAGAAATAAGCAAAGATTTCTGAATCTGCAAGACTTTATTTGCATTCTGAGATTTCTTTCAGTTGCAAAAATATTCTTAACATGCAAGCGGCTTTCTATGTTGCTATTATATTTTTCTCATGTTTTAACAAGAATCCACCTCTAGAATCATTCCTCTTTTTCAGATAGCGATTTCTATAGAGAATCCATATTTTTCATCCTTCATCATTTAAAGTGCAATTGTTTTGCCACAATGCTTTCATTACTCTAGTAATACAGTGTAATATGAATATAAAAACTTGTTTAAAGTATTACTACAGGTCATACAAAATAATTATATTTCTATGTACTTTTATGTCTCTTGGTACAATTTGTTAATACTGTAACTGTTTTATTATATCAGTACACTGGTTTAGGATTTTGCATTGATACAGTACTTGTTTTCCCTCTATCTTTCTTGGCTGCAATGTTTTCAGTGTAGAATTCATCTGTCCTGTCCATTTTATGTTAAGTGCTGTGGTTTGGTTTCAGATTTCAAAGGCTACCTAGCTAATAGGGGAATTGGTGACTAAAATACACATACGTGTGTGGCCGGGGGGGGGGAGGGGTGAGCATGTGTATGCCCATGTCTGTGTTTATGTATGTCTGCATGTGCATGCATGTTCAAATGCATATATCCCTATATATAAATATATACCTATATATATATATATATATATATATATATATGTATATATATATATATATATATATATATATATATATATATATGTATATATGTATATATATATATATATATATATATATATGTGTGTGTGTGTGTGTGTGTGTCTACTTCTCATACTCGAAAGTACATCACTTCGAAAAAGAGAAGTAGACCCACACTTACATGAAAATGCACTTAACTGAAAGTGCACTTTCGCGAAGAATGGTTCAATGAACCATTAAGGAACACTGAGATGCCAAAGCACACTACATTGAGGAAAAGGGAATTTACTTGTTTCCCCACTGTAGTGCGATCTCAGAGTTGGTATATTTAAGTAGGGGGTGTGGGGGGCACAGCCCCCCACATGGGAGATGCAGGCAAAAACATTGGTTTGGTGTTCCTGGTCGGTTCGTTGAAATGTGCACTTTTGGTTAAGTGCACTTCCGCGTAAGTGTGGGTCTACTGTTCTTTTCTGAAGAAGTGTTCTTTCGATGAAGTACAGTAAATTCATATATATATATATATATATATATATATATATATATATATATATAGATAGATATGTGCATATATAAAAACACATAAGCAAACAGATACTCTCACCTCCCCCAAATCCTCAAACATGCATCGGCATACCATACCATTGCCATATCCACAGTTTGGCCATTCGTACCATCAGCATTAAATTACACCCATGCTTTTGTTGAACAAATGTACATTCAATCAAATGCAGGGGAACCATATATACTTTCTTCTTCTCTCTCTCTCTTTATATATATATATATATATATATATATATATATATATATATGTGTGTGTGTGTGTGTGTGTGTGTGTGTGTGTGTGAGTGTGTGTGTGTTTGCATGTATATATATATATATATATATATATATATATATATATACATATGTATGTATGCATACACTTTTTTAAGCTAGGCATGACCAGCTGGGAGGTCCTACTTACAGTAGTTTCCAAAGATAAACAGCACCATAGAAAAGATTAGCAAAATGGTGATTATTCAAATGGATGAGATCTGAAATATGTGTGAAGGAATAGAGAAAGTGCTTAAGGAGGCTGGCAAACATAGATGGTAATGCTTTGTATGGTAAAAGACAAGAATGTAGGTAAGTTTTGCAAGATTATTGAGGAGCTACTGGAGTGTAAATACCTTCTTTCGTTTCCAGATGGGAATGAGAGTGGAGCAGAGCCTTGTAACTGCAGACTTTATTTTCATGTTGAATGCATGTGCAAACATTGTTTTTCAATGGTCAAGGCAGTGATGGTGGGAAGGATGTTAACAAAAGTGATAGATGGTAGACAGCAGTCAATAAAGAGGAATGTTATGTCGATAACTGATGAATGCCACTGGATTACATTGCCCTGGGATAAAAGAGTGCATCCAAGAAAAATAGTATGGAATTAAATATTAGATAGGCATCTGAAACAGATGAATGGACATCCGTATATAGAGGTTTGAAAAAGATGAGTTTTGGTAAGCCATATATAGGTGGGGATAAGGAGATGCATACATTTCCTAATCTAGGTGCGGTAATTAATAAGTGCTTCTGTGGTGTGGACAGAACTGCTTTTCTTTGTTTTCACTAGTTAATAAAGTGTACTTGATGGAAGAGTTTATGTGGAGCGGGACCAAGTAAGGATGCTTTCAGTCCCCTTATCGGTACCAGAAGTTTATGGAATTTCTTTCTGAGAGGGTGGTAGATAGTCCAGTGGAATTTGATAGAGGTTAGTGTATGGATAACCTGTGGAATTTATTTGTAAACTGTAAAAAAATGTATTTTTTCTGTTAAACTGTGTGGGGAAAAACTTTGCTATGTGTCTTGATGGAGATGAAATGGATTGGATAGAAGACAGGACTGAGATGTAATGAAACCAAACAAGTAACTGTACATTTTGAAGAAACAGCCTCTTATGGATGGATTTGTTGATGAAAACAAATGGGGTCAAATATCTACTCATAAGATTACTTGTCACAGCTGAAAAAATCTAGCAAGCTGTGAAAGATGTGCAATAAAAGATTAAAAGTCAGTTGTTAGATGAATAGCTAGGGCAGCAGTAATAATAAGGACAAAACAAGAGCAAAAATGACAACACAGATGACTATGGATCCCTTTCAGTGGATGAGCATTTACAAAAACAAAGGTTATAAAGGGAGTATATTAAGCCTTGCTGCAAAGGAAAAGTAATAAAGGCAGCAGGGGATGGATGCGTAAAGAGGAATGAAATGGGGAAGGGAGTGTATTATGAGCTTTATAAGATATGTGATAGCAAGTGGTATTGTACAGCATAAGAAATGTATGGAAACTATAACCCAGGGGCAGAATGATGAGAGAGGGGGCAAAGAAATCTGAAAGAGGTATTTAAGTAGACAAGGGTGGCATGAAGGAGCAATTTAGAAAATGGGTTATTCACAGTTTACTTATGAAAGAAGTTTTGCAGGAGAATAATAAGACAAATAAGAAATGTAAAATTTTGAAGGATAGAGAACTGGTAAAGAAATGAGTGGATACCAAAATCCAGAGCAAAGGAGAAAAGCGAACCAGTTCAACTGTAGCTCAACTGTAGCTCACTGCCAATTTTATTCAAAATAAAAGACAAAAAACATATGAGATCAAGAAATGAGTGGACTACAGAAGAGATGAAGATGTAGTCATTCACGCATTTGGTAGAGTAACCTGGGCTACAGTGAGAAGACTGGCTGAAGAAGAGACAGGTAAAAACAGCAGACCTGAAGTTAGCAGAAGGGAGGGTCCAGAAGACAAGAGAAGAAGAAGATTCTCGGACATCTGGAAATCCCTCTGAAAGAATGGGATTAAAGGGTGAGTTCAAACTGAGAAGCATATATGCTGTACTTTGCAAGTTACAGGTGGTTGAAGGTGGGAGAGCATAGAAGCTAGCTGTATAAATCAAGAGGGACATTTTTTCACACTGTACTGTGAGAAAGGTTACAACTGGCATCATAACTGCTACGAGTCTATTGTTGATTGTGAAGAAAAGTGTTCAGTGTGCAGGGTCATCTCATGCTAAATGTGGTAACCAGTTACATAATGATAAATCACGTTCTATCTGCTTCCATAATCATAATATGTTCTAGTGATATCTTAAATTGATGCATAGAGGAGTGGATAGATCTCTAACCTTTTCCAAACTCTCATAAGAAGAAACTCTGCTGGATAATTTTTCCTTCCTTCCATTGCTGTCATTCCAGTAGCATAAGTTCATCTCCATTCCTAAGCCATTGAGATCTGTTAGAAAAACAAGCTACACCAACTACCATTCTCAGTTGCATGGCCTTTTTGCCATCAATGTCTATTTTCTTGTTTTATCTCTGTGTTCTTTTTTTCCTACGGTCGTAATTGTTATTAAAAAATGCAATGACTAACTTTCAACTTGATAGTTAAGACAGGATGAGAGTGATGTTAAACTTGTACAATTAACCATGAAAATATGTTCTCATTTCAAGTTGTGGTTACATGGCACCTTATTGATCAATCCTGGAATAACAATAGTAAACATAATTATAATAGAGAGCTGGTAGTTAGTTGTGTCATGTTGGATAACTAGAAAACATGTTAAAAGAGCTGTCAGTTAACAATTTTGTTCTGAAAACAGGACATTAAATCATGCAGTTCATCAATTTGGCAACTGAGAACAAGTTTTTGAAAGCAATTAGTTACAGAGTGCAAAAAAGGAAATGCCGGCTACAAGGTAAACACATTTTTGTCAGACAGTGTTCTAGCAAAATTTTCTTCAGTTTGAATAAGAACTAATAAAAAGTTAAATAATTTACTATTTCCAGTGAAATAAGTCAGAATGTTTAGGCAACTGTTAAATATATAATGGCCATCTAGAGACTAACACATATTTTTATGGGTAACTGCACTTGAGCGCAGTAAGAATATTTTCCCATATCTGCATTTATTGATAATGCCTTGGAATGTTTGATACTTACAGCCATTTTAAAATAATTTCCATACAAAGTAAATAATCTGGTCTGATATTATTTTGTCACAAAAGATAACTTTACTGATGGTACACATTCCAAACAGAAAAGCTTACCATGCAATAAAATAATGCGAGGTAAATGTTAATTTATCAGATAAGTGACAGATGAGATGGAAGCTAAGGAAGAGAAATTAATATGTAATCTGTCACTCACAAGGGCATTTCATACATGCATTTTAATAATTGCAATTTTATTGCTTGAATTTATCACATTATATCACATTGCCAACTCAGATTTACATCAGTAAAGATATTTTAATCAAATTTATATCTGATCCAGCCAATGTGTCTAGGAAATTGCTCTTAGGGTCCTCAGATATGCAGTATTGGGAATGCTGAGTAAGAACATTTGTGCATGGGATTCTTTGAAAAGGTCAAATATATTATATCTGTATTTTCCAGCACTTGTGTGAAACACTCAATTTTTTTTGTCGTTCTGTTTAATACAAACATTGTGGATTATTATTATTTCCTTTATATATACATGTATAAATGATAGTTATGGGATACCAACTATTCTCATGAGCTGCAGGAAGTGGTATTAAAATACAGTTACAGTGTTCCATTTTTAATGAGTCTACCAACAATCTTTAAGGAACCAACCATTACAAAATATGTTTTATTCAAATAAAGGTATTTAGAACGGATATATGGAAATAGATATTTACAGAAAGCGTAGCAATATCCTGACTGTATGCAGTTAAAATTAGTAAAAGAACTGAAAAAATTCCCAGAGGGAATATGATACCTTTAATAACAGTGTTCATTAGAATTAAATAACTTGCATTTTGTTGTTGTTTTGCTTTCTGATATGTACTGTTTCCAAATGTTGAATCACCTATTACTATGTCCATGGTGGATGAGAGATGATGATGTCCTGGAACAGTGTTATCCTGACAGCAGTGTAGGAATTTCCACCAAGTTTACCATTTTCAGTCAGATATGGCAATGCTATTTGTGTGCCATTGGATTCTATAGTGGTGCCTTCTGCTGTAAACAGCTCTACTGGATGTTATAGCCAGGGAAGGGAAGTCTCACCAACTGCCTATGACCAAAACAAAGGTTAAAATATGCTGCCCATCCTCACTTGCCAGCTTTTATTGCTTAACCTGCTGAGATTATCAGTGCTGCAGACATGACCCTTCCCTTTCATCCCTGTGTCAGAGGCTAGAATACAAATATGAAGACACTGGCAAGAATCTGTATTTCAAGTTTTCTGTAAACAAAGACATTTTAAACACAAAAGCATATTCAGAATGAAAACTAACATATTATGAATCATGCTTTTCATGCTGGAAACACTAAAATGTAAAATATAAATATAAAATGCAGAGATATGTTCACAGTTAATTTTCCTGTATGGCAGACTGCCAGATTTATAAAGAGCAGTGGATAGCTAATTGGTGACCTGACAGAACCCATGTGGTTAGTGTCAGATGTGCCACTTCTGAAAGCAAAAGTTTACCAGAGATTTACTGCAAGCCTTAGCCCTGGGTCCCTGCTATCTGACACCTACTTCACAGACTGTTCAGCAAACACTCCTGAGCTGTGGTTACCTAAGTGTATAAATGAATGTAAGTCAGGTGTTGTGATTCATTCTCCCACTAACTCACAATCACACCAACACTGGTTAGACTGTATTAACAACTGTTGCAAAGACAATGGTCTCAAACTAAACATGCAGAAGTGTAATATACATTGCCACTCTAACTGTCCTATGGGATCTAGACATTCTTGCTGATAATTCCTTATCTTTTGAACATTACATCTCCATAGCGGTTCGAAAGATGTTTTCTCTGGTTCATTTAATTTCTAAATTTAGTTCCTCTCAATCTAGAGAAGTCTCAGTGCCCTGTTTACTCAACTCTTATCAGAACCATTGTTCAATATATCCCCTTTTGTCATTTATTTGCCTAACATATCATTCATCTTGAGTGACCTCTGAGATTCTGAACTAAAAAAATATCAATGTCCTCAAGACGCTGAGTTTTCTGGACAGACTATCAGTCCTCTCTCTCTCTCCCTCTCATAGGTTTAGGTTCATAGGTTTATACTAGGCTATCTGCCCTAAGGCATTTATAAGCCTAGCCCAAATTATTGTGGCTTACGCCACCCCTTATATGAAAAAAATACTGTGCCCATTAGTTTGTTGTGCCTCTGTCCAGCAGTGACCCAGAATATCAGGAAACCAAATCCCAGAGGGAATATGATACCTTTAATAACAGTGTTCATTAGAATTAAATAACTTGCATTTTGTTGTTGTTTTGCTTTCTGATATGTACTGTTTCCAAATGTTGAATCACCTATTACTATGTCCATGGTGGATGAGAGATGATGATGTCCTGGAACAGTGTTATCCTGACAGCAGTGTAGCAATTTCCACCAGTTTACCATTTTCAGTCAGATATGGCAATGCTATTTGTGTGCCATTGGATTCTATAGTGGTGCCTTCTGCTGTAAACAGCTCTACTGGATGTTATAGCCAGGGAAGGGAAGTCTCACCAACTCCCTATGACCAAAACAAAGGTTAAAATATGCTGCCCATCCTCACTTGCCAGCTTTTATTGCTTAACCTGCTGAGATTATCAGTGCTGCAGACATGACCCTTCCCTTTCATCCCTGTGTCAGAGGCTAGAATACAAATATGAAGACACTGGCAAGAATCTGTATTTCAAGTTGTCTGTAAACAAAGACATTTTAAACACAAAAGCATATTCAGAATGAAAACTAACATATTATGAATCATGCTTTTCATGCTGGAAACACTAAAATGTAAAATATAAAATGCAGAGATATGTTCACAGTTAATTTTCCTGTATGGCAGACTGCCAGATTTATAAAGAGCAGTGGATAGCTAATTGGTGACCTGACAGAACCCATGTGGTTAGTGTCAGATGTGCCACTTCTGAAAGCAAAAGTTTACCAGAGATTTACTGCAAGCCTTAGCCCTGGGTCCCTGCTATCTGACACCTACTTCTGGACTGTTCAGCAAACACTCCTGAGCTGTAGTTACCTAAGTGTATAAATGAATGTAAGTCAGGTGTTGTGATTCATTCTCCCACTAACTCACAATCACACCAACACTGGTTAGACTGTATTAACAACTGTTGCAAGACAATGGTCTCAAACTAAACATGCAGAAGTGTAATATACATTGCCACTCTAACTGTCCTATGGGATCTAGACATTCTTGCTGATAATTCCTTATCTTTTGAACATTACATCTCCATAGCGGTTCGAAAGATGTTTTCTCTGGTTCATTTAATTTCTAAATTTAGTTCCTCTCAATCTAGAGAAGTCTCAGTGCCCTGTTTACTCAACTCTTATCAGAACCATTGTTCAATATATCCCCTTTTGTCATTTATTTGCCTAACATATCATTCATCTTGAGTGACCTCTGAGATTCTGAACTAAAAAAATATCAATGTCCTCAAGACGCTGAGTTTTCTGGACAGACTATCAGTCCTCTCTCTCTCTCCCTCTCTATGCCCACTCTCTTACAGACTCCTCTGTGGTGAGCTGCATTTAGCCTTTTGAGCCATGAAACATCATACTGACTTTGGCCTTCTATTCATCTGTACTGCAAGTGTCTGCTCAAATTCCTAGTTAAAGACCATAAACATTTATCAGTAGATAAGTAAAACACATTGGCATGATAAATTCCTATCCCATCACTGTTCCTTTGCAGAATTGGATCTTCAAATTCCTATTTAGAGGACTTGATAAGTAAGGCACATTGGCATGATAGACTTCTATCCCAATGTATCTTCACCTGTGGAACAATCTTACACTACATTCAAGCAGCATTAGTACCCCTGCAACTTTCAAGCTCCTCCTAGATAACTGAATGGGCAGCCTTAGATTCAGTTCCTTTTGTTGCCCTTCTTGAGGATGGCAAAAACTTTTAAATATGGATTATTTGCTAGACTTGCTATGGAATGTAGACTGATTACCTAGTACTTACCTCTTAACCTATGTATCAAAATAATATTTGTTAGTCTTCAGTCTGTTTCCTTTCATGATGTGGATTTTTAGAATTTAAACTCACATTTTCAATAAGCACTAAACTCTGCTTAAAGTTCATTTACAATGTGCAGCTATGTTTGCCAATATTGTATATATCTAGGCATTCCAAAAGCTTACACCAGGCAAACATCTGCCTATCATAAGAACATCAAAAGTTCTGATCTTTATTCCTGTAATGCAGTACAACAGTGTTGAAATGACCCTGCATTTGCTTAGTTTTATTTCCTTTGATGATAGCTATGATTTTTTAGGTATTCTATACAAGATTAGGTGAAAGACACCTTTCAGCATCATCCATTTCTGTGCCAGTGTTTGCATATCTGGACCAGATGTACCTTTAAGTAAACTGCTAATGAGAGTTGTCTGAGGTCCTCTTTTACTGAAAGGGGACTTTCACACGATTTGACATAGGTAACAGTTTTATGAGAAGGACTTACTGGATACTTGCTGGTAATAAAAATCCGATTTAACTGCAGCCGCTCTACTGATCCTAGGACTAATTAGCCATGTGAATAGTGTACTGCCATTGATAGTCCAGAGTACCTGATAGCGGGTTATCCTCTTTGGTTCAGCATAGTACCCCATCTCTATAGAAGAAGGAAATATTCCCAAAATGGCCATGCATTTAACTGTGTCAGCATTTTGAAGCATGAGCAGCTGATACCTTTTCTAGTGCTTTAAATTTGCTTTTCTGTCCTTAAACTTAATTTCCTTACATCTGTTTACTGTTAGCCTAGTGTACATATCAAGCTGTTGCTTTTTCATATAATTCAATAGCCCCCATCTACTTCCCATCATTCTTGTGCACCTCATAAACTACGGCTTACACCTGTCTTACCCCACCTGTAGCAGCAGGTCACTCATCTGTGAGTGCTGTATATAAGCCTAAGTATAGGAACTAATAGCACTAATGCCCCCTGTATTGTAGTAGCTCTACTTACTTGCTGTGGAATGATCACACATATCATGATCACCTCTGTTTCATTGAATATTTAAGACCTTTAGCTGTGTCTGTAACATGTACAACACAAACAGGGTATTTCTCCATTGTGATAGCTCTTTTAGTTGCCGCTACTGTTCAACATATCTTATTTCTTGTTCATTTTCTGTTTTGCTTTAATAGCTAAGACTACCTACTCATTCCTGTAATATGTACTTTAGAATTCTTAGCATTAATAATTGTTAGCAATGTTTTTATTAGACATTTACTCCTCACTTTTTCACTGTAATTTTTTTTAAACTTAATGTGCATATTTCATGTGCAGTTTTTCTTCCCAGGCCTCCACTGAAAAGGGGCCTCATTCCCAGTTGAACTATACTGCTAAATAAATGTTAATACATAAATAAATATAACACTACAATTTACAAGGCAACAAACTTTTTGCCATCCAGACATATTACAAAGTGATGAAAAGAGCAACTCTATGCTAATATTTGCTGCAACCCACTAATTAGTATAAAATTAAATGTAAGGGGCAAAGAATGGCACAAAAAAATGTCTAGTCCAGACCTATGGGCTCTACGGGCCCTGGCAAGAATACAATGACAGTGCAAAGTAAATATGATGTAAGCATTATTAATGTCAAACTATGCAGAGTTTCTAAATGGGCAAGAGAAAGTGTGCATCAGATTTTCCTACATACGACACACAAGAGAAAGGGTCATCATCTTGTACACATGTGGCTTGGGACACAACCACATATGTCTCAACATACACTGGATGGGGGGGTATATCACATCAATAGATGGGATCTCAGTGGAATAGGCAGTCTTGGTCAAAGACAATTTCTTCACTCAGTGGGGGGTGATGTAGCCATTTTAATGGCTTATGGGACCTTGATGTTGTCCACCTATGAGGTATTCTGCCAGTGGATGCCAGAAGTCATGGCCTCCCATGATGAGAATTGCAGAGCGTCATACTCTTCCAGACAAAAGTTACAATTGTGCCAATGTGATGATGTCCCCAAACAGCCACCACTGGTATATATTTGGTCCTGATCTCAAGCAACACACTGCTAGTGTGGGATCTAACTATGATACTATTGGTCCTCTACATGCAGATGGATGCTATGTGCAGCAGTGGACCACATAAGACCAATCATTACTGTGTCCCTGGACACCATATCTTCATGTTTGCCACTCAATACATCAAATAACTCTCTGCTGCAGTGGTTTGCAGCAGATTGTAACAGAGGATACTCCACTCCATCTGTTGAGTAATCCTGATTACCATCCATGTCAGTAGCCAAACCTTGCATGTGACAATATCAGGTAGCATCATAATACTGGCTATAACATAATAGATGCAGTGAGCACATTGTAATACTGGCTATACCATAATAGATGCAGTGAGTGCATCATAATACTGGGTATACTTTAATAGATGCAGTGAGTGCATCATAATACTGGCTATACCATAATAGATGCAGTGAGCACATCGTAATACGGGCTATAGCCTAATAGATGCACTGAGCGCATTGTACTACTGGGTATACCATAATAGATGCAGCGAGCACATCGTAATAATGGCTATACCATAACAGATGCAGTGAGCGCATCATAATACTGGCTATATGATAATAGATGCAGTGAGCACGTCGTAATACTAGCTACACCATAATAGATGCAGTGAGCATATTGTAATACTGGATATACCTTAATAGATGCAGTGAGCGCATCATAATACTGGGTATACCTTAATAGATGCAGTGAGTGCATCATAATACTGGGTATACCTTAATAGATGCAGTGAGTGCATCATAATACTGGTTATACCATAATAGATGCAGTGAGCGCATCGTAATACTGGCTATACCATAATAGATGCACTGAGCGCATTGTACTACCGGGTACACTATAATAGATGCAGTGAGCACGTCATAATAATAGCTATACCATAATAGATGCAGTGAGTGCATTGTAATACTGGCTATACCATAATAGATGCAGTGAGCACATCGTAATACTGGATATACCTTAATAGATGCAGTGAGTGCATCATAATACTGGGTATACCTTAATAGATGCAGTGAGTGCATCATAATACTGGTTATACCATAATAGATGCAGTGAGTGCATCGTAACACTGGCTATACCATAATAGATGCACTGAGTGCATTGTAATACCGGGTATACTATAATAGATGCAGTGAGCACATCATAATACTGGCTATACCATAATAGATGCAGTGAGTGCATCATAATACTGGCTATACCATAATAGATGCAGTGAGCACATCTTAATACTGGCTATACCATAATAGATGCAGATAGCACATTGTAATACTGGCTATACCATAATAGATGCAGTGAGCACATTGTAATACTGGCTATACCATAATAGATGCAGTGAGTGCATTGTAATACTGGATATACCTTAATAGATGCAGTGAGTGCATCATAATACTGGGTATACCTTAATAGATGCAATGAGTGCATCATAATACTGGTTATACCATAACAGATGCAGTGAGTGCATCGTAATACTGGCTATACCATAATAGATGCACTGAGCGCATTGTACTACTGGGTATACTATAATAGATGCAGTGAGCATGTCATAATACTAGCTATACCATAATAGATGCAGTGAGCACATTGTAATACTGGCTATACCATAATCGATGCAGTGAGTGCATAGTAATACTGGATATACCTTAATAGATGCAGTGAGTGCATCATAATACTGGGTATACCGTAATAGATGCAGTGAGTGCATCATAATACTGATTATACCATAATAGATGCAGTGAGCGCATCGTAATACTGGCTATACCATAATAGATGCACTGAGCGCATTGTACTACCGGGTATACTATAATAGATGCAGTGAGCGCATCGTAATACTGGCTATACCATAATAGATGCAGTGAGCGCATTGTAATACTGGCTATACCATAATAGATGCAGATAGTGCATCGTAATACTGGCTATACCATAATAGATGCAGTGAGCACATCTTAATACTGGCTATACCATAATAGATGCAGGGAGTGCATCATAATACCGGCTATACCATAATAGATACAGTGAGTGCATCGTAATACTGGCTATACCACAATAGATGCAGTGAGTGCATGTGTTGCCACAAGCACTGTAGAAGTATTGCTGGTGGTCGAAGCCATGGACATCACCTCCTTTACTTTGGATGATGAGCACATAGACTGTAATGCCTTATCTGTAGTTGAGGTCATGTCTTCACCCTATATGTACTGCAGGTGAAAACCTACCCATGATAGAGACAGACTGTGCCACCATGTCATCAGGCATTGTATGAGTGCCACTATCAGCCTGTCTGCCCCAGCCTCAGATGTTGTCAGTGTAGGAGTGCTGTGCCCTGTAAATTCACAACAAAAGACACACGAAGCACATGTACCTGTGCTAAACCTGTGTCCTTGTAGCATACATACTAAGGGCATTCATGCAAGATGCAGCATGCAATCCCAAACTACCTCAGAAGCCATCCATGTCTGGTTGGAATCATGTTTCGCCTTTAATAAAACATGAACAACATATGATCTGGTCAGCTTGTACTCTGTGTGCAGTGCTAATGAACAGAAGTCTGGTAAACATAGTATTAGCTAGCTATAATTGCATAAGTATGGATAAAACATCCATTTGTAACATAAGTCTTTGATGAAGACTTGTTTTTACTCATAAAAGGTTAAAAGTTTTTATTTGCTATGTAAAACAAGAGAAAAGTTTAATGTCCGTCCTCTTCCATTTATAATGAAATTTCGTCTGAACAGTAAGGCTACAGTTTTCTTCTTCTTGTTATTATTGCACTAAAATGAGAGTCAACACAGGATAATCTTCTTTTACCCGGTTTGTTTTTACTAGAATCTGAGCCAATGACCTACCTAATTAGACATGACAGCATTATCTGCAGTCCTGAGCGGCCATATACATTGTATTAGAAATGAGCTTCCTTCTCAGATAACCCTGATCTGTTTTACAAATTTGTGATAAAGTTAAGTGGCTTGATCCAAATGCAGCAGCTAATCAGATTCTAAAATAAACTAAACCAAAATCTGTATACTGTAAAACGTACTTCTCATTTACGCCGTTTCACTGGGCACCATTTCACTGCTGCACTTTGCTGCAGTTCTGCCTAATAAAATCTTTCACTCAGCAACTATGATTCAGATATTTCAACCAACAGGTTATATTCTGGTATGATAGAAATCACTGTGTATTCCATTTCAGCAGAAGCTGTTTGTCTTAAAATGATTTGTATAAAATAACGTATATTATTCAATCTACCTTTATTATCCTTTTTAAATGGGCACTCATGAAACAAGTTCAAAAACTTAGACTTCTTTGATTCCTTTTGAAAATAAGGGTTAAAATAGTTGTTTGTTAATACTGTAAACATCAGGGATGAAAAGGCCTATGTCATGATACTTTCCTTAAACATCTGATTTACTAGCTCAAACCACAAATACAGCAGCTTGGAATAATCTTGAATAATATCAGTAATTCTGACCATTCACTTTTTATGCAACTGCATTTACTATTACATATTTTGGAAACAACCCAGAAATCAAGCCATACACCAGTCACCACCACCCCATGCCAGTGTTATACATACTATTTTCAAGCAGGCTTCCATAAGATTCCTAGCTTAGGCATTTGATCTCCATTCTAAATAAATTTGCCCCTTATTTATCTCTTCTTTGGCTTGGGGCATCTTAGACTTCTAGAAACATAAATGCCTAACATAATCTAAAACTTCATTTTAATGCAGCTGTATATCCCCTTACATACTTTTCTGAACTTCTGATTTCCACCTCTGCTCCACCATTGGCAACTGAAGCAGACAATAAACCTATCTAGTCTGAGCTATAGCTGCATTTAATATTCTACATCTCATATGTCTCCTTTGTTACCCTTCCCTTTACTCTTTCTTCAGCTGTTCCATGTCCTCATGAATGCCTTTGTAGAATTGTTCTCCCTCACTAATTTTTATAGCCCATTCTATGGGGTGCAGCCATCTGTTTGAAGCAGTACTGGAATCTGCTGGCTTGTTTCTTTCTCAAGCCTTTCAGGACAACCCCTTTACACCTCATTGACATGCTCTTTATACAAATAAAATGTGTCTCATGTTTCTTCTAGTTTTTAGTTTAAAAAACTACATCTCCTCTAGCTCCTGGTTATACTAATTTCCATCCATTCCATGTTCCTTTCTGGTGTATTTGTTATACTAATTTCCATCCATTCCATGTTCCTTTCTGGTGTTTTTGTTATACTAATTTCCATCCGTTCTATGGTACTTTCTAGTGTTTTTCTTCAGGACTTCCTCCAACAGCCTGAAATCACACAGTTGCACATAATTTTCAAAGCGTCATCTGGTCAAGGTTGTACAGAATCAAAGTATAACTTCTTAGCTTATGGAGTCTCAGGCCCTGGGATACTCTCCATCATCCTGATTGCTGATGCTACTGCCCTCACAGTCTGTTGCTTATGGTCAACTACAGGTATGATTAGCTCTTCCAAATTCCCCCAGATTAATTTCCTGCACTTTTAGCATCACTTTAGTGGATGCTTCACATCAGGGCTGCTGTAGCTGTGAGACCCACAGTTAATACCTTTCTGCCCAGCAGGTCATATTTTTCAGATGCTTCCTTAGGTGCTTCCTCCCTATCATCTTCTGCTGCACCAAGCTTTGTAGTAAGCAAAGATGCTTATCCTGTTTCCTATGTTTACAAATACATCTAAGATCAATATTACTGAATAGTATTTAACCAAAGACTGACCCCTGCACTACCCCAACTATACTTATTCCTAACATTCCCATGAACCAATGTCCTTCTTACCACAACCCTTTGTGCCCTGCCACACAAATATGTAGCAATCTCTTTACCCAGTTTTAGTTTATCCGCAGTTGATCACACTTGTTATCAACTGCATTGGCTAGATTTCTAAGCCAGTTTTGTCAGGGACCAAGTCAAAGACCTTGCTGAAGTCTGAGTAAATCTCATCAAATGGTCTGATAGCACAGATGCTATTCATGAAGATCTGGAAGGTAGCTCTCTTGGATCCTTGTGCTTTGTCTTCTCTGAGGACAGCCAGTGCACTCTGTATCACCTGCTTCCCTTTCCTGGTATCTTCCCACTGCTCGCCCCACTCCATTCTGCTTTTCTTCTGGCATGATGCCAATCCTTACACATGTGGAAAGAAGAAAAGTTTTTATCAGCATCTCTGCATTTCCCAGTCTCCTGTGATCGCCTGCCTAGTTTTATTTAGCCTAGCCAGGTCTGTCTTCCCCTTCTCCTTTCCATCTTTTACCTAAAAACATCCTCACTTTCCTTTATAATGTCATCAGCTGACTCACTTTCTTCAGTATTCACCTTTGCTGCATCCACTACCTTTCTTGCCTTTCTGCTAGCTTTTTTCTACTGTCCCACTTCCAACTCCCTGCCTCTGCGCTTCACCTCATATAGACCCTCTCATTTTAATAATTGCTGCTATCATATTTTTATGTCTACAGGTTGGCCATTTCTATTTTTTTTTTCATTTTTGCCCCTGCCTCACACCCTTGTCCAAAGCACTGAGTACTCACTCAACCATGTTCATAGCTTGTCCAATCCTGCCATTTGCTCCCTGTATGTTAACTCATCCTTGTCTCTCTCCTCTAGCATAATCCCCCCAAAATACAAAAATTTCACCTTTTTCTTTGTGTTTTACCCAACTTCCAATCTACTGACCCCTTCTGTGCATTCATCTGAATATCCTTCTGGATATCCATGCACCCCTCCCATCCTTGGTTAAGAACACACTCAGAACTTGAGCCTTTCAGATACAGCCATGCACTAGATGGCAGATTCTTCAATAATCATCTACAGTTTCCTTTCTATAGTGGAAAATGGAATCTCCCAGTCTGCTTCTGGAAGATGTAGTCCCTATGAGACCTACGGGCTTCCTCCTATCCTACTCCTTTGTTTCCTGCTCTAGTCTCTCATCCTCCTCCCTTGATGTACTTGACAATTGAAATGCTGTAGCAATTCTCCAGCTCCACCCACCCCCTCCTGCATCTGTCTTAAGTGCTAGAACATGTTTGTCAGATATGACCTTATGTCTTGACTATCAGGATAGACAGGCAGACTCCTCATATCTGACCCTGACCACTCCACATGCCCCAGTCTTGATATTTTGTTCTTTCTCTTCTCTGAATTCATATCAGATGCATTACCACTCCTTGTCCCTCTTCTCTCTGACCCCTCTTCTCCCTGACCCATGTTTCTTTGATACCAACAAGATAAACACTCACCTCCTGCATCATCAGTTGCAAATCCACATCTTCTATCCCAGTGTCCTTGCATTGCAAAGTAATACTACTCAGGTCTGTTCTGATTTATTCAAACTCATTTGCCTCTGCTGTCTTCTTCTTCTATTTTTACCTGCTGCATGAATGCCCACCTCCCTTCTGCTTCAGAGACTCTTTGTGTCCATTTCAACTTGTTTCTAAAGGCATATTCAATAAGGTGTCCCTTTACAACCCATTATTCTCTGAGCATTGCTGTCTGTTCTGGAATAAGATGGAATGTGCCCTATGTCAGGCCAGGACCATGGCTAGGTTAACTGGCACCATATGTAGTCTCAAAACTCTTGCCTCTGTCAACTTAAAATTGAGAAGAAAAAAAGTGTCTACTCAAAGTTGAAGATCAAAAAAAACAAAAAGCTATTCTGCTATGAAATTGTAACAACCTGATCAATACAAATATACAAATATACAAGCAGCTCAAGCAGCTTGCATTTAAATCACAACACACTCTTCAGCTGTAACTCCAAGTCTAATATCCACATTTGTTTATGAAGTCGCAATGTTCTCATACTTCATAATGCATTGCCAGCACTGCATCTCTTCACTATCAGTATTTGTCCATCATGCCCCCTAATAGCTTGCACCAGGGGAATCTGCTCCCTTCATCCTCTTCTATTTATGGCTGTTCTGCATACGGCTTGTCTCTCTGCCAGGTCCTCTTGCCTTTCTCTCTTGTCCATTTCTGTAAGCAGCCACTATAGTCCTTAACTTGTTTATTTCCTCATTGTGTAAGCTGCCAGCACAGGAATTACATTCAGCCACTCCTGACATTTAATGCCTCACATGTCTTATCTGACACATCATCGGTGCTTATATGCACCACACGTTATGTACACCTCTTGGAAATTAGCTGCTTACTCAGTGGTAAGCCAACAGACTTGTTTACCTAAAATATGTTTCCTGCTTTCCCTCACTCTTCTTTGTGATTGAGTCTTCTTCACGTCTTTCCTAACTACCCCTTCTGGCTATAACCCTTTCTGCACTTACCCTGCTACCTCAGTTTCCTTCTCCATGCCCTCATTTCAATGGCTGCATCTTCCATGTTCTTCTTCACTTAACTATATTTTTCCTCACTTAGCTCGTTTCCTCTGTTCATCTCTGATCATGCCCTCTTGTCTACTACCTTTTCTATGCCATTCCTCACCTATACCTTCCTGACTGTAAACTTCCACTTATCTCCTGTCTAATCCTACTCTAGCTTTTCTTGCATGACAAGACATTCACGTATCACCTTTGATTCCCAAATTTTCAACTGACGTTACCCCATTCTCCAACAGATTCCACTGCCTCTGCCACCCCAAATTTCTGGTAGCCAAATCATGTCCCAAATCCTTGTCATTTCATATCCAGACTATAGTGCTACGTTTATGTCATATTCTTGGATCCTTCAGTGTTCTTCCCTGCTTTAAATATTTTTTCTTTGAATATACTTTCTTTTAAATTAGTTTAGCATTTCTGTCCCAGGTATTATTTTGATCATTATAATCAAATGCCAGACCAGTGGTTGCAGTGATATTAAGAGCAGAAGGTATAAAACACTTACTTCATTTACTTATGATTACTTATTCAGGGACAAAACAAGAACTGCACCAGGTGGCTCTGTCTAGCCTACAAGACATTTATTCCTTGCTCTCCTCATCTTTATTATCTTTTCTTTTTGGCTGTTTTGTAATTAATTTCTTAATTTTTAGATTTCAAGAGAAATCTTGACCAATGGATGGGAGATCGCAGATATACCCCAGGGATTACCTCAGTGTCACTGCTCAACAGAGGCACAGCAAAATAATGGGTATAGTTCCCCATACTAAAGGGGTGGCGTAAGCCACAAAACTATGGGCTAGGCTTGTAAATGCCCTCGGGCAGATAGCCTAGTATGAACCTATGAACCTATGAACCTATGAACACTTCATCTACCGAGACTTCAGTGTTTTATGTTCTACCAACCTTTGCTTTACTTCTCATCTCCTGTATATTGTCACACATTTTCTGCCATAATAATCCTCCGTAATACAATCTGCTGCCTTTGTGTTACCCAGCTTTAATGTATTTACTCTCACTATTGATTGCCCGAGTTATTTTAAACTAGCTTTTCAGAGTTGATTGCTCTCTTGTTGTAGTCTGTCTTAGGCTTCACTATTCATCCATAGCAATATATCTACTCTCATTTGGAAGCCTTACCTATTCATGAATGCATAGATTATTAGAATTGTGACAAATGTTTATTATTTGAAATGTACATGACAATGGAGCTATACATTGCAGAAGACTAATACGGACCACCTAGACCTTACATTCACTCACAGGTGGGTACTCCCTCATAGATTTCAAAACAGCCACCATCTTGTAAAATCTTTCAGTAGAGAAAAACTGTAACAGAAATACAAAAAAGAGTAAATACATAAAAAATAAGCACTAGAAATAACCCTTAACCATTACTCAGACACATTATTAAATCCGCATTACTAAATTTGCATAAAAATGATTTATAAAACAGAAATACAGCAAGACAGGAATCGGGACTGTGGCACTAATTAGATGCATCTTACAGTAATTAAAACACTGAAAACTCAAATTTATGCACATTACCTGATCAGAAGAAGAAAATGACAACCAAAAAAGGTAAAATTAACTTCCTGAAGAAATAGTGATAGAAAATAGTCACTCTAACCTAGGAGACAAATTAAGCACAGAAGCATGCACACACACACACACACACACACACACACACACACACACACACACACACACACACACACACACACACGCAGTATAGAAAGACTTGCCAGGTATTGCTGTTCTAAGATGTAAACTTGACGATACAGCACTCAGAAGTAAACAATGCATGAATACAGATGTGTATTAACACAGAAATAAAACATGCAAAAAAATGCCATAGAAATGTAATCAAGTAAAGGAAAAAACATACATGCAAATTAAAAGACCTTAAAAATAATGGAAGAGAGGTCAGCATTATTGCTTACACATCTACGTCTTTCAGTTAGTTTGAGTTATTATCCTTGAGAACATTTTAAGGTATTATAGGGCTATTATTAGCTGATACATCTTAAAAATCTTGCATATATGTGACTTTCTTTTGTTGGACTTGTCACCAGAATATCACCATTCTGAATAGTGTTAGGCTGTGTTATCTTGGAGCACTGGCTGCTGATAGGCAAGTCTCCTCATCTAGACTGACTCACCTGCCAGAACTCAATTGAACTCTTGTGTATTGCTGGACCTTTTTAGAAAAAGGGCTGTACAATACCACAGAACAGTTTGATGAAGGGTCTCTTAAATGACAGCCCTGAAAATTTCATACCAAAGCTCCACAGAATTAAAAAGTTATAATCCTGCACAACAATCAAATAGTTAAAATTTACAGCAAAACTGATTTACATTAAAATATACTGTAAAACTTTCATTTTTCGTACATAAAATACTAAATGTAAATTTCAAACGGCAAAAAATACAGATAGGTGCATAGGACTAACGAGACTAAGCCTAGCCAATATCTATATAACAGAATCAAACCATGTACCTTGTATCTGTGAGATAAAGACCTCAGTCGTTATGCCAACCCTGCCATCAGTTATGCCCATTTTATAAGTGCAGCAATCTGAATGTCCATGGATTATTAGCACTCACCCTTCGGGTATGCAATAATATCTGCACTATGCAGGCCCCTTTAGACGTTACTGCAAATTCAACAAAAAAAATTGAAAAATCACAAAACTAGTAAGATGTACTGCAGAAAAACGATATACTATTTAGTTTTCAGAACTGGTACTTGAACATTTTTATCCTAAAGACTCCCTGCGGCAGTATGTGAGCCTAATTTTACAGTTTCCTGATGTTATTTTTTGATAAAATGGATACATGCTGTTGATAGCTTTTTCCTTAGTTTTCAGAACTGTAATAGTGATAAAAACAATAATTTTAATACCAGTTATTTATTTGAGACATACTTTCCTGAAGGATGACTAAATCATTTGGCAATTCAATGACTGTTCCTAGTTTGCAGTCATCTACAAACTTAGTCAGCCAGAGTCCTTTGGTATTGCTTTTTGCTTCAGGAATGTAGATGCTAAACAATAGAGGTCCCAGCACAGAATCCTGGGGGACTCCATCGGTGACTAGTTCCTTTGTGCAGATAACTGCCTATTTTGATTAACTTCATCCTATCTATGACCTTGTTGGCAATCCAGCAGGTGACATAGCGGTTTATTTCTAGTTTATTAGGTTTTCTGCTATGCCTGAGTGTGGAATCATGCCAAAAGCTTTAACATGCTAATCCATATGAAATTTAGTAATTATAAACTGGTTAAGCAACAGGTTGCAAGATGTCAGGGTGATGGGGTTTCTCGACTATACTAACGGGGCTGCCACTGATGGCCCACCATGTTTTGTACTACTGCCACTTCTTTCTTGGCTGTTTTCATAGAAATAAAAGTAGTAAAGTTACTCCAGATAGTTAAATGTACTGAAGATTGCAAAATATATAATGCAATTACTTCAATACAAATGACACAGTTCTCCAAGTTGCTCTACAAAGAATACACACCTGGTGCTCTCTTAAATGATTTCCTATTTAACATCAATAAATGTATCAAAACAAAAATTATATAAATTATGATTACAAAATAAATGATCAAATCACACAAAATGACACCATGTTTAAAGATGTAGGGATGATAATAACTGTTTATGTTTTGACCATTGTGTAACTCTTTTCTGTCATTCAATGAATTCTAATGGACATATGTAGTTATTTAGTTACTTTATGGAGATTATTGCACAAATTTCTACCTCTCTGCTCTGACTCATTATAAAACAAAATGCTGCGGTCTGTAACTTTCATATAAGATACTCAAAACAAGTTTTGTCAGATTTTACAGCACTTTCCCTCGATACATATTGACTCTAAAAGCAGGAAAATACTTTGTTACGATGAAAAGTAAGGTAGAATTTAAATAAAACTGTACTTACCTATGTTTGTGAAAGGCAACCTACATGCTTAGTTCAGTTATCAGTTCTTTGTTTTCTACTAACTATTCTGATTGTATTTGCATATGCGTGTGTGCGTGTGTGTGTGTGTGTGTGTGTGTGTGTGTGTGTGTGTGTGTGTGTGTGTGTGTGTGTGTGTGTGTGTGTGTGTGTGTGTGTGTGTGTGTGTGTGTGTGTGTGTGTGTGTGTGTGTGTGTGTGTGTGTGTGTGTGTGTGTGTGTGTGTGTGTGTGTGTGTGTGTGTGTACATGCTGGGCATACCATGTCTGATTTTCCAAGACACATTTAAATTGAAAACAGTTCAATGAAACCATGGAACAGAAGCTATTAAAGTATTTGGGTACTACCTGTTGTGAAGTGAAGTACAAGCACTTTCAAACTCACAGCAGTTTTGTATCCCTCCATCCCTTTTTTAAATATAATCACCTCCAAGGTTTATAGGTTGGTACTAGGCTATTGGCCCTAAAGCCTATACAAGCCTAGCTATAACAATTCCCTTGCTATTTCTTCCCACAATATTTACTTCCCTGGATCGCTGTCTAGTAGGGCGACTGACATGATCCCCAGGGTGAATTTCCTATCTCCCATCCAGCTGTCAAGGTTCCTTTTGAAGAGGGCCAAAGAGGCGCTCTGCTTGACATGTATGGGCAGTCTATTCCAGAGTCTGGGGAGTCTCTGGGTCAGGAACCTATCCCTCCAACATGTTTTGTTCATTGTGATGGCAAGGTTTAGATCCCTGGAGTGTGTGGCTCTGAGGGATTAAGATTTCTTTAAGTGTAGCATGTGCAACAGCCCTGGGTTTGACATGGCCTTGTATGTTAAGCAGAGATCGCCCCTGAGTATATGATATGCTACAGAGTATAGGTGGAGTTTTTTTAGATGGTCAGCATAAGGCATCTGCTTTAGGCCTGTGAGTCTTTTAGTGAGGTATTTCTTAGGGCTTTCCAGTTGTTGCAGATGTCTTGAGAGGTACATACCAAATGGAGCATTGAATTCTATAATGGGTCTAATGAGGGATGAGTACAGTGGGACAATAACCTCCTTTTTTATGGATGAAAAGCCCTTAGTGATGAGGAGTGCCACATAGAAGGATTTCCTGACTGTTGTGGTGATGTGGTTATCAAAGGTGAGACCACTGTCCACCTGTGTCCCTAAAGTTTCTTATCACATTAGTGTACTGCCACATAGGTGCAGTACACTTTCAGTGTTTAGTGTACTGCCAGCTATGTGGTAATTCATGGGTACATGTTTTTTCCCAAAGGGGATAACTATACATTTCCTGGCATTGAGCTTAAGCCCATGGCTCTGGCAACAAGCATTTTTTTTCTGTAAAGCCCTTTTGTAGAATATCCAGATAATTTGGGATTTCAATAATGGCTCCCAGTTTGCAGTCATCTGCAAACTTTGTTAGCCAGAGACCCTTAGTGTTGGCCTGTACTTCAGAGAAGTAGATGCCAAACAACAGCGTTCTCAGGACTGAGCCCTGAGGTACTCCACTTGTCACTTGTCTGGAGCTGGATTTGGAATCTCCATTATTTTTCCACAACATGAAAGTAGACTTAATGGTCTATATAATTCTGGGTTTGTCCTACTCTCCTTTCCCTTAAAGACAGGTTTAATAAGTGGATGTCTCCAATCTTAGGAATCTCCCCATATTAATATGATCTAGTGAATAATAGATGTAATGGCAGTGAAAGTTCTTGCTTAAGTGTTCTCAGGTCATTGTTACTTATTCTTTCTCCTCCCTGCACTTTGTTTGGATCCAGTTTGCACAGTTCTTTTTCAATATAATCTAATTTGATTCCAGTATCTGGGGTTACCTGGATGTCACTAGGACAACTTACCACACCTTTTGTGGAGCCAAACTGTTTTGCATAAGATTTTGTAAATATATCTATAATCTGTTGTGTCTGAGAATACATTTTAGAATCTGCACAGAGTTTATCAATTTGTGTATCTTTACTCCTTCCACATCTTAAGTATCTATAAAAAGGTTTCCTATTATGCTCAATATCTTTATATAAATTTTCTTCAACTTTTTCTTGATCTTGTTAATCTGTTTGTCCAGCTCATTTATTTCAGTTTTCAAAGTTGTAGTTTGACCTCTCTTCCATTATATTTTTGTCTCTTAGATATCTTGTTCTTATGGAAATATACCCCCCTGATATTGTATGCCTAGATCCTGATGTTAAACATTTTTTGACTTTTTGCACTCAAACAATTTCTCTTTCAAAACTTTCCACATTCCAATCTGCAGTTTTTCCACTGAACACCTCACTGCAGTTAGTTTTATATAGTAACTGTTTTGCTTCCCTATAATCTGTAATTAACCTTCTGTGCATTGGCTTAGATTTCAGTTTGGCAGAATTATCTAGCAACAAATTAACCTTTATGACCCCATGATCACTGCACATCAATGGTGGTAAAACTTGACTTGAAGTTACAGTAATTGCTTTGGGAACACAAACAATATCTAGTATATTTTGTCCCCTGGTAGGTTCTTTTACAATCTGAAGTATTTGTTGTTCCTGAATATACTCTGTGAATAATTTCTTTACGAACGTTGTTGAATCAATATTATTCCAATCTGTTTCTGGTAAATTTAAGTCCCCAGTTAATATTAGTCTTCCCTCCTGTGTTTCATGTAAGAAATGTATGAATTCCTCTAGGTCATCTGCACTTGACTTTGGTAGTCTATACACTCCAACAATTGTTATATGTTCCAGGGTTGTCTTTATTGTCATAGTTACATAGTCTATAGTATTGGTGTTATCACTGAACATGTAATAATCACAAGTCTCATAGCTATCTTTAATCCCTATCATAACACCTCCACCTGATTTTTTGTTAGAATGTCTGTTACAGTAAAAACATTTATACCCTGACAGAACTGGTTTTCAGTCATTGTTCTTTAACCATGTTTTACAAACTATAACAATATCATGTGGGAACGTAGCAATTTTCTAATAAAAATACTTTATTATTAATGCTCCTAGCATTAACAACCATCAGAGATGCATCAAATGTTGCTATCTGTGAACTGTTACATTTTTGACCTGGCAAAAATCCTGGCTAGTGTTTGTCAAATATTGCAAAATATCTGCTGCAAAAATTCTCTTCCCTGATCTAGACAAATGCACACCATCCTGTCTCAACAAGTGTGCCCAAAAGAAGGCTTGGATGCTCTACACATTTCCATTTTTTAAAACAGGACATTTTTTCCATGTAGGTGTTTATCCAAAAATCTTTTCATTCACAGTGACCTGACTATCCTTTCTATAGGTGATTTGTGAAAAATATGTCCTAACACCAGTACAAACTATACTATCTAGGAGGGCTGTCCATTCCCGACTAACAGTCAGAGAATCTTTGTTGGTGACATCATTTGTACCAACATGAATAAAAACAGATCCATACTTCCTTACATTAAGTCATTCCAAGGCTTGTTTCACATCTTCTATTTTTGCTCCTGGCAAGCATAACACTACTCGATGCTCATTATCATCTCTGCAAATGTAAGCATCAGTTCCTCTAATAACTGAATCTCCAATTACACGAATATCTTAGCTGGCCAGCTCTGAAGAATCTTCAGCTTCTAAAACAGTCATTTCTGCTCTATCAATTGTTACGAAGGATAAATCTTCATCACCGTTAGTCTTATTAATCCCACTGTTTTCATTGTGTATTAAATTCTCATCCAGCTGGTATTGTAAATCCACAGCTTGAGCCATGTAGTCGACATCTGTCTTTCTCTTCTTTTTTCTTACAGTAATGTTCTTCAGTCCTTCCAAGTGCAGTTTTGATTTCTTCCTTTTCACCTGCCCCTTGCCTCTTTTTGTACCTTTTCCGTTGGAAAGGTGATGCCCTTTTCTGTAGACTGAGGGTTTTCTGATAGACAGATATTTTCATTCCCTGTCACCAGTGTGTTACATAACAAAGCTGAATCCTTTTTACTACATATTCTCTTTCCTTTACAGTCATTATCAGTTTCTTTTTCTTCCTTGTCATTTGTTGAGAACTTCTTTCTTTCTTTTTTTGTTTCCTTCTAAACAAACTGGATCCTCAGATTGCTGAGTACTTGCAACCACAATTCCATAGTTCTCAGGGGCATCAGAGTGTTTTATAGGGCTTGAATGTTCTTTGCAGAAAATAGATGCATCATTTTCTAAATCTCTTCTATTTGTTCTATGCCTAACATTATTTAGTTCATCAGTCCAGTTATTAATATATGATACAACAGTTCTCCAAGCCATGCCAATTGCACAAGTGCAATCATCATCATTAAGTCGAGATTTGCTTCTAACAATGGTAAGCAAATCATCCAACTTTTGACACGAGGAACAAAGATCCCCAGTGTTATCAGCTGTTACCTTTAAATATGCATTGCATTTATTACACTGTACAAGATACTTGTGCATTAGCAAATCATTAATTGCATACTCATTTAAGGAATCCATATTCAGCTTTAATTGAGTAAAAGATTAAAAAGGAAGTAGTAGCTCACTATAGCTCGCAGTTGCACCTCCTTTTAATAGTAAAAATAAATAAAACTTTTACCAGTCAACTCCTCAACAACAAGCATTGAGTAGCATTTCCTTCAGATTTTGCATACTTGTACCTGTTGCAGTGGTGGTTTTGTCCTTTGAACTTTGCTTAAAAAAGGCACTATAGGGTTGACAAGAGCCTTAGCCAGTAACCTGAATCCCAGGGGCGACAGGTGCAGACCATCTCTGGCAAAGCATCATGGTCTGTCGATCATGTCATCCCAGGCAGACAGATACTGGATCCCCTATGAATGACACCAGAAGCTTAGCCAATTGTTGGAGTCAATCATTTTGTTCTTATACTGTGGTATCATTCTGGGAGAAGGCAGGATGCTACTCAGGGCTAGGGTCATACCTGCCTGGGTCACATGATCTGAGAGCTCTTCCATGTCTCTTTTCATGTAGTCCAGGGAGGTACATCTCAAGTCATTCCCTCCAACATGGGCAATGACAGAGTAGTATTTGTACTTGTTGTGTTGCACAAGCTTATGAGAACATTTATGAGAAAGGAACAAATTTGTTGAAGGGTCCCATTAATGTAACTGGAGTTAAAGAAATAACTAGTCACCCTAAGCACCTTTTGCATACATTCCTTCACATACTATGCAGTTAGAAATGTCTTTTTTCTGGAAGAAATGTAATAATTGATACAGAGAACTGATGGCGTTTTCAACTCTCAGAGATGTGTAACACCATTATTTTCCCTTTAGGACAATTACCTTACCAGCTCTCTTCCACAAATTTCTGGCTCTGAGCTTTTACAGTACATACATAACTCATGTAGAGTCCTATTACAGTCCATATGACCGTCATTTGATTTGGTCAGTTATCATTTCAATTATGACAGCATACTGATCTTAGCTTAAAAGTAAAAGAACATGTTGGATTATGTAAGTTGTTGTGTCTTTCGGCTTTTCCCGGTTAGGGGTCGCCACAGCGGAACTCCGGTCCGCTAATGATTGGTAGCTGATTTTTACGTGCCGAGTTGCCAGCCCTGATACAGAACCTTCAATGAAGGTACGCCCATTCATCCATGTCTCCACGCAGAAGACGCTCTAGCTGAGAATCGAACAGGACAGTGTCTTACTGTGAGGCAACAATGCTACCGCAGCACGTAAGCATTAATTTCAAATCATACTACTAGAAAATGTCAGTGGTGTGTCAAATATTATATTGCACATGCTGTATTCTGCATTCTGAAGCAACTCTAAAAATGCAAGTATTTTGTGATGTTTTACAAACAGCATTTTCTTCAAAGTCTTTTCTTTTAAACGGCAAACTCTAAATCATTAGAGTTCAGGTTTATATTTTAGTTTAGGTAAGGTGTGCAATTTTTTATGAAAAATAATCTCATTTGTATTTGCATTTCCACTACCATTTATATCATGCATTTCAATAGATGAAAGTTTCATTCCACAGAATGAAAGCTAAAACAATGATTTCCCATAATTATTAGACAGAATATTGCACAGTGACTTAGGTCAGTCTTATTGCCTTGCTTGATCTAACACAAGGGAAATCATCTATTAAGGTGCTATAATTCATTGCTGGCCTGCTTCTTAAAATTAAACAAGTGTACATCATTTGCTACAATGGATTTTAAAGGCTATTACTATCTAACACTAACATTTTCAATACAAAATCACAGAATTTAAAATCAGGCAGGAAGATGAAGTTGTAATTTAATGACTTTTGGGAGATGGCAAAGTCATTGAATTCTTATATGCATATGAAAACTAAATTCAGTAATGATGGGATAAATATAACAAAGTACAAAAGAAACATTTGTATTTTACTTACACATGAAAAAACAAATCTATAGAATTCTGGCCTCTATCCTTACCTAAATAATATTCAAGATATGCTTAGTATGTTGATTAAAGGAGAAGAAAGACAGGTACAGTATGAGCAGGTGAGATTCTGACTGACGGAGAACAAATACAGGTGCAGGAAGAGCAAGTGATATGCTGAGTGAAGAAGAACAAATACAGGTACAGTAGGAGCAGGTGAGTTACCGAGTGAAGGAGAACAAATACAGGTACAGTAGGACCAGGTGAGTTGCTGAGTGAAGGAGAACAAATACAGGTACAGTAGGACCAGGTGAGTTGCTGAGTGAAGGAGAACAAATACAGGTACAGTAGGACCAGGTGAGTTGCTGAGTGAAGGAGAACAAATACAGGTACAGTAAGAGCAGGTGAGATGCTGAGTGAAGGAGAACAAATACAGGTACAGTAGGACCAGGTGAGTTACTGAGTGAAGGAGAACAAATGCAGGTACAGTAGGACCAGGTGAGTTGCTGAGTGAAGGAGAACAAATACAGGTACAGTAAGAGCAGGTGAGATGCTGAGTGAAGGAGAACAAATACAGGTACAGTAGGACCAGGTGAGTTACTGAGTGAAGGAGAACAAATACAGGTACAGTAGGACCAGGTGAGTTGCTGAGTGAAGGAGAACAAATACAGGTACAGTAGGACCAGGTGAGTTGTTGAGTGAAGGAGAACAAATACAGGTACAGTAGGACCAGGTGAGTTGCTGAGTGAAGGAGAACAAATACAGGTACAGTAAGAGCAGGTGAGATGCTGAGTGAAGGAGAACAAATACAGGTACAGTAGGACCAGGTGAGTTACTGAGTGAAGGAGAACAAATGCAGGTACAGTAGGACCAGGTGAGTTGCTGAGTGAAGGAGAACAAATACAGGTACAGTAAGAGCAGGTGAGATGCTGAGTGAAGGAGAACAAATACAGGTACAGTAGGACCAGGTGAGTTACTGAGTGAAGGAGAACAAATACAGGTACAGTAGGACCAGGTGTGTTGCTGAGTGAAGGAGAACAAATACAGGTACAGTAGGACCAGGTGAGTTGCTGAGTGAAGGAGAACAAATACAGGTACAGTAGGACCAGGTGAGTTGCTGAGTGAAGGAGAACAAATACAGGTACAGTAAGAGCAGGTGAGATGCTGAGTGAAGGAGAACAAATACAGGTACAGTAGGACCAGGTGAGTTACTGAGTGAAGGAGAACAAATGCAGGTACAGTAGGACCAGGTGAGTTGCTGAGTGAAGGAGAACAAATACAGGTACAGTAAGAGCAGGTGAGATGCTGAGTGAAGGAGAACAAATACAGGTACAGTAGGACCAGGTGAGTTACTGAGTGAAGGAGAACAAATACAGGTACAGTAGGAGCAGGCGAGATGCTGACTGAAAGAGAACAAATACAGGTACAGTAGGACCAGGTGAGTTGCTGAGTGAAGGAGAACAAATACAGGTACAGTAGGACCAGGTGAGTTGCTGAGTGAAGGAGAACAAATACAGGTACAGTAAGAGCAGGTGAGATGCTGAGTGAAGGAGAACAAATACAGGTACAGTAGGACCAGGTGAGTTACTGAGTGAAGGAGAACAAATACAGGTACAGTAGGAGCAGGCGAGATGCTGACTGAAAGAGAACAAATACAGGTGCAGTAAGAACATGTGAGATGCTGATGAAAGTAGAACAAATACAAGTGCATATCTCTTAACCTCTAAGTGCAAGAAATATGGACAAATTCAAAAATAATTGTGGGGACAAAGGCCCATAGTCAAGAACAAATTTTAAATACTGCTCTTATAAACTTATAAAGTTGCTTGAATAGGTTTTGCATTAGCATGTATTTTCTGAAGAATATGAAGCCAGAAACTGAAATACATGTCATTGTTTAGTGATTTCAACCCTCAATGGTTTGCCAGAAAATGACAAACATTGTCATGGACAGACCAAAAATATGAGGCAAAAACTTGAACAGTTGAGAGGTATGTAGGGGCAACAAACTTACATTCTTATATTAATGGTTTTCCAACACAGTAAAGTTGCTTTTAGTGTCAGCCTGGCTCTATGATACAGAGGAATGGAAACCTCGCTAAAACCTAGGTTTCCATGATGTCATCCTGGATCTATGGTCAAAGTGAAGGAATCTTTACTATAATGCAAGCAATTGGTGCTTGATAAGCAGCCCTAGCGTTTGGGGAGCCTGGAAGGAAGGAGGAGTAATGAAAGCACATGACCTGCCTGTCTTGCCTTTCCTGGTGTACATACTGTTGTGTATGTGTGTGTGTTTGCAGTGTGTGTGTGTGTGTGTGTGTGTGTGTGTGTGTGTGTGTGTGTGTGTGTGTGTGTGTGTGTGTGTGTGTGTGTGTGTGTGTGTCTGTGTGTCTGTGTGTGTGTGTGTGTGTGTGTGTGTGTGTGTGTGTGTGTGTGTGTGCGTGTGTGTGTGCGTGTGTGTGTGTGTGTGTGTCTGTCTGTTTGTGTCTGTGTGTGTGTGTTTGCAGTCTGTGTGTGTGTGTGTGTGTGTGTGTGTGTGTGTGTGTGTGTGTGTGTGTGTGTGTGTCTGTGTGTGTCTGTTTCTGAGTCTTTAAGCATGCAGCTGGTGGGGGAATGGAGGATTACGCACCCTTAAGGGTACATGTTGTCAAGTGGAATTTCTCAGGTGGAGATCAGGGCCACCAGGGCTCATGCTTCACAGGATGTCAGGGCTGCATGGGATGCACATCCCTTATAGAAATGAGGGGATGGACTCTGGGGTCAGCTCATTGCATAACATCCTTGACACTTTACCATGTGTATGCAGGGAATTAGTGTAAACAAGTAAAAAAAAATGGAACCACTCTGATGGCTTACTAAATGATGGCTTCTCCTAACTACAGTGATGACAAATGAATGGGTCCATTGATGTTGAATGCTGAGTCTGTAATGATTCACAGGTATCATTGTCAAAGATATGGGGGAACAAGCGCTATTGCTATCACTGATAATATAATATAATTGAAGATATTTTAAATTTAATCCACTCTGCTTGAGCCATACTGTGAGAAAAAGCCATAGGTTGGTACCTCTAATAATTACACATCACCTGACCTGAATGTTTTCATTATATTGTTATATTATTTATATTGAATCATTCATCATTAATTTTCTACTATTGTAGTTCACCTGCTTTGCAAATCAACATCCAGTAGTCATAGTGCCTTTTTCAACAATATGGTTAGGAATGATGGCCAGTTTTATTTTAAATGCATATTTTTCCTCCTCTCCAGGAAAGATAAGTCCATTTGTGTGACAAAAAATAAGTGTGCCAAAACTGGAAGTTATAAATGAAGGACCACGAACTTGTGGATAGGGAATCAAGTGGTCATCTTCTCTGTTCTCCAAACTGGGATGCATAGGTTACAGACAAAATTGAGATGTCACTAGCTGATACTATTAAGAGCCTGACTTTGCAATGGGGCATGTCAGTTTCCAAATTCCTAAAATTATATATCATGCATAAACTCC
Source organism: Protopterus annectens (assembly GCF_019279795.1). Lineage (NCBI taxonomy): Eukaryota > Metazoa > Chordata > Ceratodontiformes > Protopteridae > Protopterus > Protopterus annectens. The sequence goes on along the minus strand of NC_056728.1, from coordinate 1,179,422,272 downwards.
AAATCCATATGCAGAAAAATAGGAATTACCACCTTCCATAAACTTTTTCTGTTATATAATTTGCACATACGACATTAATACATCAAAAGAAACTAGTAACTTTTAAATTAATTTATAGAATGCAATAACTGTGAGATGATCCCTAGGAAATACTTTATGATGTATAAACTGTCTCTGAAAACTAATCACAAACATGATAAAAGTCTTAAAGTGTTTATTGTATGATCTGTGCAAGCAAGGTTCACCATTTAAAAGTGGGATTATCCTACAAAAACTGAGACTTGTAACATCTGTACTTTCATCAGTCCTCTTGGGAGGGAGTGGAAGACTGTGCATGGCATGTGTGGAATAGACATGTGATTCAGCTTGAAACACCCCGACATTTCCTCACAAAGAAAATCAAGGGCTTGAATACCAATATAGATGCAAATTGCTTTACAGCTTTCTCTGTTCTTTGACTTGGGTAGACTCTTTAGGGATGAACTTTGTCAGGTGTACAGGGCCTCAAAAGACCACACCAATAATGATCATATTTGCAAAACCAGCAATGCAATGAATACTTAGGTTCATAGGTTCATAGGTTGGTACTAGGCTATCAGCCCTAGGGCCTATACAAGCCTAGCCATAACAATTCCCTGGCTATTTCTTCCCACACTATTTACTTCCCTGGACCCCTGTCTAGCAGGGTGACTGATGTGATCCCTGGGGTGAATTTCCTTTCTCCCATCCAATCGTCAAGGTTCCTTTTGAAGAGGACCAAAGAGGCACTCTGCTTGACACATATGGGCAATCTATTCCAGAGTCTGGGGAGTCTCTGGGTCAGGAACCTATCCCTCCAGCATGTTTTGTTTATTGTGATGACAAGGTTTAGATCCCTGGAGTGTGTGGCTCTGAGGGATTGGGATTTCTTTAAGTGTAGCATGTCCAACAGCTCTGGGTTTGACATGGCCTTGTATGTTAAGCAAAGATCGCCTCTGAGTAGACGATATGCGACAGTGTATAGCTGGAGTTTTTTAAGGCGGTCAGCGTAGAGCATCTGCTTTAGGCCTGTGATTCTTTTAGTGCGGTATTTCTGTGGCCTTTCCAGTTGTTGCAGATGTCTTGAGAGGTACATACCAAACGGGGCATTGTATTCTATAATGGGTCTAATGAGGGATGAGTACAGTGGGACAATGACCTCCTTTTTTCTGGATGAAAAGCCCTTAGTGATGAGGTGTGCCACATAGAAGGATTTCCTGACTGTTGTGGCGATGTGGTTATCGAAGGTGAGACCAATGTCCACCTGTGTCCCTAAGTCTCTTATCAAACTTTCAGTGTTTAGTGTACTGCCACCTATATGGTAATTCACGGATACATGTTTTTTCCCAAAGGGGATAACTATACATTTCTTGGCATTGAGCTTGAGCCCATGGCTCTGGCACCAAGCATCTGTTTCTGTAAGGCCTTTTTGTAGAGTATCCACATCATTTGGGGATTCAATAGTGGCTCCCAGTTTGCAGTCATCTGCAAACTTTGTTATCCAGAGTCCCTTAGTGTTGGTCTGTACTTCAGAGAAGTAGATGCCAAACAAGAACGGTCCCAGGATTGAACCCTGAGGTACTCCACTTGTCACTTGTCTGGAGCTGGATTTGGAGTCAGCTACTTTTACAGTGTGGGTTCTATCAGTAAGCCAGTTAGCAACCCATTGGGTGACGTAGGGATTAATGCCCAGCTTAGTAAGTTTATCTATGATTCCAGAGTGGGGGATGGTGTCAAAGGCCTTGGCAAGGTCTAGATAGGCTCTGTGGACCACCTTACCCTTGTCCATGGCTCTGGAGACTGATTCAGAGAAGTCAATCAAGTTCAGGAATCAAGATCGGCCCTTCACAAACCCAAACTGGGTGGGGTCCAGTGTTTGAAGGTTGCCAATGTCTTTGCTTATAAGTTCCATGATAATACGCTCCATGGCCTTGCAGATAAGGCTTGTCAGACTGATGGGATAGTAGTTTCCGGGATCCAAGGTGGATCCCCCCTTGTGGAGTGGGATAACTGTAGCTGTGCGCCACTCAGTGGGCATGAAACCTGAGGTGAGGTTATGATTAAGCATGACACTTAGGTGAGGTGCCAGTTCATATACTTGTACTAAAGACCTTAACCTTCATATTAACATAGGTTCATAGGTAGGTACTAGGCTATCTGCCCGAGGGCATTTATAAGCCTAGCCAGAGTGTGTCGGCTTTCGCCACCCCATTGATTAATTAACTGATCCTCTGTCAACATAAACCATAGCTGTTGGAGTTATAGGTTTCTTACTCAAAGAATTCCTTTCCTTTGGAACAGAATCCCCCTTCACATTGAATGAAGTATTTCAGTCACTCTCTTCAAATGACACCTGGATGAATGGATGAGTTACCATAAATGCATCACATTTTGCCACACAGGGTACTCCAGTTGCATTTAAGCTAGGGAGTAGGTACTAAATGGCACATGATTAAAAGAAGTTTTATATGAACAAAATAATATTACCAGTAACCTTTTGAATTCAACATGGTCCCTAAAATCAGTTTCGGATGATTACTTTGTGTTTAACTTCAGGTAATAATTTGAGATCACAGTTTTAAAAAGTTACTATACTGTGAGACTGCTTCAGAGTTCTCCTTTAGTGAGGTCAAGATAGATGACAGGCATGAGCATAAAATACATGGCAGTATGCTGCATGAATACTACTGACCGTAGAATGTCCTAGCACATAAAAATGCTTATTTTTTTCATCTTTACCCTTTACAGACAGAAAGTGATCAAGATATCAGAGAGGTATAAAGGCTGCCTACGAGGCTAATAAATTAATGAAGGATAAGAAAGATGAGGGGAAGTTGAGGGACTCTGATGAATGACATAACATGGGAGCACAAAACACTTAGAAAACTGCTTGTTGGAATAGAGGTAAAGAGAAAGTGTACAGAAGAAAATAAGGTGCACCGTAACCAGGCCATGGGTACAAATTTTAACCTAGACATCAGAAATTAATTTTTTATAGGCTGCTCTGTGATGTGGATGGACACAGCACTGACTCCAGCCAGGCCAAGCCAGGTTCAGATAGTGTCATGGTGACTGGAACAGCTGGTTGAGGTGTGAAATGAAAGAAAAGCCTCAGTCTTTTTACATTTTCATTAGAAGACGTGTGATGTACTTACCCAGAAGTGCAGACCCTATGTTAAATCTTTGCTGGAGTATATGCACTTTAGAGACACTGTAAGAATACCCATCCTTCAATGATGCAGAAAGGATTGCTCCATGCATGCATCAATTGCACATCATTCCTTGGAACAATGTGGACAAATATAGTAGAAAACAGTAGGGCTAAGGCATTCTGGGATCTTTCATTTCAATGTGGATCACTTTGTGACATGACTTGTAGAATCACATGACTGGCAGGCAACAACAGAAACCAGATCATTGGGGGAGAGATCGATCATAACGTCATCCATCCAGATGAGTAATGTCTCTAGTTTGTTGCACTCTGGGCTGGACTGGCATCCAAACATACCATGACGATACCCTGTACCCATCCTGATGTTTTCTTATCATTATGTGTCCTTCCTCATTACTTGCTCATTTTCCAAAAGTCCCCATTATCACTTTGTTTTCCACTTTCCTACATTCCTACCTAGTCCATTTTCTCCCCGTGTATATGATAAACAGTGTTGGCAGTTTGCTGTGCATATCCACATTAGTCAATCTGACAAATGCTATGCTCCCTATCTTTAGATGAGCGAGTGCAAGATGCAGCTGTGCAGTGCTAATTTGCATGCATGCATGAGCTTGCATTGAATCAGCTCTGCTAGTCTGTCTTTGCTGTGACATTCACTGCATTGGTTATATGCCCTGCAGTAGCACTGCTTCTGCTGTAAAGCAACATAGCAATGTCTGTTCCATTATCTCTAAATGATTCATTTCTTATGTGGTCCTTTGCTCAGTATGTCAATACTACTCAATGGCAAGTACATGCTTAACTTGCTCTGAGTTGCTGTGCCTGTGTTCATCACTGTCCTGAGGAAAGTCATGTAGTCTTTATAGTTTAGCACTATGAGTAATAATATTGTTCTAAATACCAACTCAGGCATCATTGGTTATTATGGTAATATCAGAAGTTGAATAATATAAATAATTCAAAGAGAAACTTTCATGCTGAATGAGGTTTCAGTACGCCTTTTTTTATATTGACATGAGCATATGCAAGCTGCGCTGTGCTTCACACTATGGACAGAATACCAAAGCCACTATGCAAATGGCTGCATACATCAAAGCATAACTATTCAAATCCACCAGAGATCCGAGTAAATGTGCCACTGCTAAGTCAGCTGTGACATAACAGTTATCTCACCCCATTCCATGTATTACAAAACTGAAACTGCGACCCCAAGACCATTATTCTTTATCGCCTCAGTGGTACCTTCAAATACCTGAACTATAGCATATTGCCATGTCATAGCCAGTGCTTTCTTTCATTAAGAGATTTATCTGGGGAACGTTTAAGAACATCTTTCCTTCTGAAATATGTGATGTGCTTGGAGTAAAAAATGGGTACTTGCTTCACTCCTCCCTCCACAACTGGATTTTATGGTAATGGAGTGAACACTGAGAGAAGCTGTTCCTGTGAGGTAGAATAGAATCACAAAATATGAATTGACAATACAAAGGTAAATGCAGTGAAGTTTGAGCACTTGCATAACATTGTGCATGTGTTACACAATAATGATGACAGACAGACTAAATGATAACCAAAACACACAAAGTAATTGCTGCATAGGCAACATACTATCTAAGGTGCATTTAATATCTGTATAACAAACACAATCCTGTAGTCTGTAGTGAAGGAAATGCTGCAGGAAAATGAAACTATGAGCCCCTGAGCTTCCTGCACTAAAGTGCGGAGACATGTAGCAGACAAACGGACAAATATCTTCACAGTAATACAACAAATTTTGTCCCCAAACTGTATCCTGCAACAGAATAATGAAGACTAGATAATGCATGTTTTTTCACAACAGGGAGAAGTTAGCTAATTTGACAACAATTAGTCTCTTCAAAGCAGATGTAGCAGTAACATTTATTTTCTCTGAGATCATTTCTAAAAGTCTTGAAGTTTCCTCCTTGAAAGGATGAAAAGACAGAGGGTGAGATTCAGAAAGTATCTGTCACCAACCATTAAACACACAAGGGAAAAAAAAGAACTTTTGTTTACTTTTAAATGTAACCTTTTTTGCAGGAGGCTGAACTTCCATGCGAAGGGATGGTCCCACACCCCCCAAAACTTACACATGCCTCCTCCAATAATGATGTTGAAAGTTTTTTCATCAATATTGCCTCCATCTATTCATATTCAATTCACTGGTTATCATTAGATTAACACACTCCCAATGCATAACTCGGCCAGTGTTATGTGGGCAACATTGCAGTTCCCATTAGTACAATAGTGATATAATGGGATTCAGAGACATGATTTAGCTGCATGTGGTAACTGTTGTTTAATGCCTCATTATCATGTCACTGAATAATTCTGCATAGTTACTCATCGCCAAACTAGGAACACACACACACACACACACACACACACACACACACACATACACGCACACACACACAATATGTAAACAGACACACACAGACGAGTGCAAACACATATACACAAAACATTCAAACAGACACACACACACACACACACACACACACACACACACACACACACACACACACACACACACACACACAGAAAACATGTAAATAGACACACACACACAAGTGCCAACACACACACACAACACATGTATACACACAAACACACACACACATATACTCACACATCTAAATGCTTGCATGCTTAAAGACTCAGATTCAGACACAGACACTCACAGGCATACACACACACACACACACACACACACACACACACACACACACACACACACACACACACACACACACACACACACACACACACACACACACACATGACTTTGCAGTAGTCTTCTCTCTTGGTGTGAGCAGCCCCAATTCTGCCATTACATTAAGTGGGTGTATGCCATCAAAAGATTCTTTGAATCATTCTACCATGCAATTCTGATATCCACAGAAAGTGCTGCGGATACGCATTAATACTAGCCATGCCACTGGAGTGCTATATTCACATGTGGTCTTCACCAGCTAGACTGGTGTTGCACTACAGATCAGAGCCTTTAAGCTCGACACATTCCTTCACGGTGTATTGTTCATTTATGAATTGTGGCATAAATATCATTTACTAATACTTGCTTGGTGACTTCTCATTATAATTTATTTCAGTAATGATTTTCTAAGTCATTGTAATTATGTCTCTGGAAATCTTCTAATTGTTCTTTTCTCAATGATTATTGCAGAATTATCCAATAGGTCTGCAACTCTTCTTTTATAATTATCCCTGCTTTTCTCATAAATAAGTTGTACTCATTTTTTGTGTCATTTTATTCCTTTCCTGGACTTTATTTTATTTTCAGATTAGAATTCTGTTAAATAAATAACATGCTCTGTAAACTTGAGGTGCATTGTATAATGAATTTCTGTAAGGGTTTTGCATTTTTTCAACAGGAGCTTCTTTAGTCTGTAAATATTCATGGATTATCTGTCTATACAATGTTTTAACACTCTTTTTTCTATTACAAAATATGCACTTGACCAACACATAACTGTTTTCTTCTTTTGTAGGATCACAGTTTATACAACATTCTGACTAGCAAGCTACTTGAAAGATAACTGACTTTTTATCATCATCATAGTATTTTAACATTGGTGCTTATGCATCTAGTTCTTTAAGCATTTAAATATAATTTCCTTATTCAAAGCTTCATCTTGGACTATGTTACACTGACTGCCTTATTAGAGAAATAGTTTTCTCAGACATATGAGGTATAAATGTGATGATATTCTTCACCAGTCCAAGAAATATCTGTAATATCTAATTATTTTCCAGGTTAGTTATTTGCAGAACTGATGTTTTGGTATTACACTTCAATCCCTTTGATGTTATAAAATAATCTAGACTTGCCACTTCTTTTTTTTTTCCTGTTACTTGAAATAGTTATTGGCTTACTGTTTAATAGCTACAAGATTCCCTGCTCACAATCTTAACTGTGGTCCCACAGTAATAGCTGATCAAATATGTTTGCAACATATTTCAAGTCTTCATTTATATGTACAGCACTTCTACAGAATACTTCTATTGCAGATGTGATATCATACTAAAGTCTATCAGATCGTCCCAATGGTTAATTAAATGCTTGCAGTTTGGAGGTTTTTCACCTAGTTTTATCAGCCACTATTCTTGGTATGTATCTAGTGTGGAAAAGGATTTAGTATCTGACATTGCTGATATCTCCAAAGTCTGTGGGTTTAATGCCCACATCAAGCAGTTGGATTAATTTCTAGCACTGTTGTTGTAGTGCAGCAGGAGGAGATTGCTGCATCCCTACATGTGCCGTACTTTGGATAAGATGTTATACTGAGACCCCATCCGCCTGAGCTGGTGGTAGCTCAGGTGGATATAAAAATCCCACAGCACTGATCAAAAAGAATAGGGGAAGTCTCTAGTGCCCTGGCCAAATTTCCCCTAGTCAGTATGACTACATCTTCAGGACTCTCCTGAAGGGAAGTCATTGAAAGCCATTGGCCTAGTGGGATTAACAAAGTCCACAAAAGGCAAATAAAAATATATATAAATTCAAATGCTAATTAACATTGTAACAGACCTCTTACTATTCATCTGTTCATTTGTTAATAGCTGTTCCTTAATCATATGTGAGCTTTCCACTGGCTTCAGTTCCTTCTCATTCATACTCCTGAAAATCACAGGCACTTTTGATGGAGCGTTTATCACTGTCATATCATCAGGATTCATTTTGTAGAATAGTCTTCTGTCAGACATTGGAAGCTTGCAAATAAATCGGCAAGAATCTCATGACTGTGGCTTTGTATATTATTTGAGAAGTGTCTGAAATTGTGTGACTATTTCTTAATGTACACAAAAACAGGGTCTCTCTTTGCTATCACACTGTAAACGTATTTTACCATTCGTGGTTTCTGACAAGCAAAATTACCCAAAATATTAGAATAATTTGCTTCCTTAATTGCTGTTGTTTGAAATAGGATCTTTTTATCTTTGGACTCACATATCAATGTTTTTTAAGTTGGAGACTGTACAAAGTGTTCTAAATATGTTAACATTCCTACAGCTATTTCTTTTGGAGTCTTTCATCTTTGATGTTTAAGGTGTACCTTTCAACATAATACACTCTTCACCTGCACCTATCCCTGATTTAAATATAACATGTTGTTTATTTATTCTTTAACATTTCTCGTCTACACTCTCATTTATGTTTGTTTCTGATGCATTTTCAGTCTTCACTGCATCATCTCTCTTTACTTTAGTACTGCCAGCAAGCAGCTCATTCTCATGGTTCTTTCTAACACTGTAGACATTATTTCAAGCACAGAACTCTTTTCTTTTCATTATCTTAGTAAAATGATTCATTCTACCACTGCTTTTACGCAACTAACAGAACACAGGACACTTCTTTTCCTCATGCTTAGATCCATACATAATACACAAGACTTGCATTTCAGTTACACCTTACACTATGTACACCTTCTAAATCTTTTTCTTGTCATCATGCCTTTTTTCCTCATATTTACAACTTGCACAATTCTATTTCTGCAATTATTTTTTTAACTGTGTACTAGTAAATGCACTCACTCACCATACAGCCATAGCTTTTGGCATAGCCCAGTGCTTCTCTTAAAACCTTGGCCCATATTTAATTATTTCTTATATCACACACTGTTCTGTCACTTGTTATGGAATGGGGCAACTCAGCAGACTCATAATTTTTGGATTATGTCTATATGACCTTATGCCTTAAAAAGAACAATTGGTGAATAAATTAATCCGGTCTATCTGGAGAGAGAACAATTTCTTACCTTCTCTTGAATTGTTCTTATTTTGTCTTTCGACTTTTCTGAGCAAGTAAATGTATTAAATAGCTCAAGGCTTCTTCCAACATCCATACACAGAAATGTGACATACTTTATCTTTCAAGCTTACTCATATTCTGTACAAACTGAGGAATAAATCAAATTTCTGGATGTAAAGTTTTCAGTTTTCTGTTAAATTGCTTGTAATGACAGGATGTTTGTGGTTGCAGCTAGGTGCAGTTTAGGCTTCTGCACTTCTAAACAGTTCAGCACACTAAAATACATTTCTTCAGCTTTGCTGGTATATAACTGGTGGATGTTCATCAGGATGATCAGTGCACAACACAGACCCTGCAGATATGTTGTCAGTCTTCATGAGGTCGGGCCTCATAACACCCTGAGTGGGCATTAATTAAACATTAACACACACCCTGTCACATACACACAAACACACAAACACACACACACACACACACATATATATATATATATATATATATATATATATATATATATATATATATATATATATATATATATATATATATATATATTATATATTATATATTATATATTATATATAAATATTAATGCTCACACACACACACACACACACACATACACACAGGTATATTATTAAACATTTACTGGATGGCACCATTGACACGTAGGAATTCAGCAGAAAATCTCCAGTGTACAAGTAAGAGGTATTTAATATCAATAATGGAACAATTTAAAAACATTCACTGAGGAGTAGTTATGATACCTCAAAAAACGTTGAAGCAAAATCTGTAGGAATATATAACTGGACGAAACAGATAGCATTCCATTTCTCTTTTCTTGATCAACCCATACAAGTGAAATACTGGTTACACAATCATTATTATTATTATGGAAGGAATAGTCCTTCCTGTAATTTTTGCCTGAACAAAGTATGACCAAAAATAATATACCATGTAAGGGAGCATGGATTCTCTACATTTACTGTATTTTATTTTGATCACTCTTTTAATAAAGTAAATATTTATAAGCATAGAGTTTATCATTTTACCTACTTCACTGTACTTTTTTGACCTCCCAGTTATGTTTTTTTATTGCTGCACTGAGACCAGGTGAGGTTTCGTTAATACAACTCTTACAGCTTTACAGCAATGAAATATAGCTAAACAGCTTTACAAAACAACCATATTCAGCAAACATCTCTCTTTGGAGAAAGTTAGTAAGCACCAAGGATAGTTATATACACTCAAGTTCAATGAAGAAGGAAGCTATAAAATGAAATAGCAAGAAATTACTACAGAAGTTTTATACCCAGCCCATACAGTTAACAATATTTTATTTAAAAAGAATTAAGAATATATTTAAATGTGTATTCTTTAATAGTACAATGCAGTGAGTTTTCAATGTGCAGTAATAGATTTTTGTCTGACTGCACATAAATGAGGTTTAGAACAGACCAATTTGTCCTGGGACATCTTCAAGTGGGCTAGATAAATAAAGTAGCAGGAATTAAGATAATAGGGTTAAATGTGAAGGACAGTTGATAAGGAGGAAAGGTACGCTCATGATGACCTGTAGGTATTCCAGGAGGAAAGGTATGCCTCTGGGTACTGGTTGGTGGCAGGTAGTCTGTAGATATAATGTATATAGATATATATATATATATATATTTTTTTTTTGTCCTAGGGGAGGCAAGTGGTGGCTAGGGTTGTATGGTTTGCAAGTAGTATTGGTGGGCAGGGGTTCATTATATGTCAGGTAGTACTGTTTCATGGTTTTCTTTATGACTCTCATGTGGTTTTGGTTTCCTTATTGCATTGTTAAGGTTGCCTTATTTGTGGGTAAGGGCTCAGTTTTGGTTTCAGGTCTCCTGGTTAGTTTGGATGTCCAGGTCTCTCCCTCGTTTCATATTCCATGGTGGTGTATTTTCTGGTTCCCATTTTGCAAAAGATGAGTGCTCCCCATGCATGTGCAGGGAATTGTTAACAACTGTAGGGAGAACTTGTGCGGGGGGGGGGGGTTGTTGCTAGGCAAAAGTGTGGTTATGTGCAATGTTCGCTGCTTGCATGGTTACAGAGGGTGGAGAGCATTATGCATTCTGTACATCTTTCTTACTATTTAAAAAAAAAAAAAAGATTTACCAGGCCATTTTTTTCTGCTGCTCCCTCAATGTTTGGTGCAGTTGGGATGAGCTGGGCAGTCAAGACTGCGGTGGACACTCTACATTTTGAAATGTGTGGCATTTGACGGATGGACAGTCATACTGGTAGGGGTGAAATTTCAGGTTTATTTGAGACTTTTTTTTCCCTGCAGGTTGTGTCTTCCCACGAAGATGCCTAACAGGAGTGGATGCGTGGTATGGCCTTAATGGCCGGTGAGGGAGGGTTATGGCAGGCACAGCTTACTCATTTGGGACATCAGTCTTGAACCTAATTTAAAAAAAATGAATTAATAAATAAATAAATAATAATATGACTAAAGTTCTACTGCAGAGGTATGGATTACTGAAAACTACCAGGGGGAGAGTAGGATATGCAAATGCTCATAAGTTCAGGTTTAGCAGGCAGCTTTGTATAAGTATGCAGGTTCCTGTCATGATTTCCCTAAATGACAGTTGAGGGTTTGGGCTGAGGCCCATGATGCACTGCACTGTTTGTATTCAATTAGGATTGTTCCGTGATTCCAGAATGGTGGTACAGGAGTCAGCTTCTCAACTTTCAATGGCTCTCAAAGGCAGATTGTACGGTTATTTAAAAAAAAAATTAAAAACAAAGAACAAAACAAGAAATGTGCCTAGCATTTGCATCAAAAACTTAAGGGATGCAGTATTTACTTTGTGACCACATGAGATCTGGTTCTTGGGCAATGCCGTGCTTGTGGGTGCTGGTGGTGTTTGGTTCGTATAGCATGGCTGGTTGTGTGGATTTGGGTTGAGGGTTTGTTTGCGATGGCAGCAGAGTGCGATAAGTGGATCCAGTGTTGCAGCAGTTCACTCCAGGCAGGGGGGGTGGCTGCAGAGTGTGTATTGTGTTTTTTTTTTCTATCGCTGGCTGTTTTTGATTCAGTCTGCCTCTCAGCTGTAGGGACCTAGAGTGGCTCTGTTTTGTGGCGGACTGAGGGGAGATCGAGGCTGGGTTGAACATGTCTATTGACGGTGCAGATTTTCATAGTAGTCATGGATTTTGTCTCGTGGTTCAGTCCATTTTCATAAGTGTGGTTTTATGGGAGGTTGTTTGTCAATCATTAAAATTGAAATTGGTAGCTGGTGACAGATATCTGAGTTGTGGACTTCGCGCTCTTAGGAGGTGCATGTTACTGGAGCTTGTGGTAGGTATAGGCGTTTTTACATTGGGAAGTGGTGCCTTGGGAGTTGCCTTGGTATTGACCTTGTTTCTTAACGTGAAGGGACTGCTTTTTGTGGGATGGAGTGGGAGCTAAGTAACAAGCAGATATTGTGCATGCGTGGGAAGTTGTAGCAGTCTGTCTACATGTTGCTTCACATTTAGGTCCGGTTACATAAAATTGTGTTTTTTGGCACTACCTTAAAGATGGTAGTTGGACAATAGTGGCAGACATTTGACTTTCAGACTTAATACTCTGCACTCCATCTGTGTGGAGTCAGAACGTTTAACTCAATAGCAGTTGAGACATGGAAGGGGTGCTGTGGTGGTGCAGACATTTGATTTGTGCCATACCTTAATTTGGGTCCATGTTAATAGCTGGTCTGATAATTATTGGCATATTATCAAGGACTAACATTAGAAGTGAGACAGCTGGGGTGAGGATAGCATAGTGCTTAAGGTGTTTATCTTATCGGCATAAGATACCAGGTCTTATTTTGTATCGGGTATTTGGCTAGGCTTGGACTGGCCAACAATAACAGTTGGCCTGTACTAAATTATGGAGGCTCCAGCAGTCTCTTATGGGCCTGTTGGCAAGAATGGTGATGGACACTTGACTGCAGACTGCATGTTCGGCTACGACTTATGTTGTTGTAGGATCTGCCTTGCTCATAGCTTAGGGTTTGTAGGGGCAATGGTTGAAAGTATCCCCACTTGTTGGGTGGTTTTGGGCCACATTTATTGCTCTGAGATTGAAGGGGGACATCTATCATGTTTGTGCTCGCACACACTTTTATGGCATGTGGGATACAATTGGCTTTGAAGCCAGGTATTGGCAGGACAGGAAAAAGGAGAGTGTAGGATGGATCCTTGACCTGTGGTCGTGGAGGGGTGGACTTTGTTGGTGGGAGCAGGTGTTCGGGTTGGCAGTGCAGTCTTTTGGGTACACAGCATGTAGTACAGCTGTTGATTTCCTCTTGAAGGGGGTCACGGGTGGTGAGTCATACCTTTTCACCTGCACAGATTTTGCAGAATGCCTAGATTTCCATCATAGTTTTGGTCCACCTTTCATAAAGGGTGGAACCCTACAAATCATGGCTGATTTATGTCAGAGATGACATTTGGGGTTCTCATATCTGACAGATTATAGGGTAGCTGGTGAAGGGAGGGTCATGGTGAGAAGGTGTTTGCTACCTAGACACAAGTAGTCGGGTCTGAGGTTCATCATGGTTTCCGTTCTTGTAAAGGCGAGGTGATTAATTTGTTTTCTTTTCCAGATTGCAGAGGTGTGGAATTGAGTGGGCTGTGGTTGGTGATCTGAAGGAAGAGGATTCGGAGTGATGAAGCTTGTTTCAATGGATGTCCTGGTCACTTGGGTGGTGCACAAGTAGGTCAGAGATGAGTGAGCAGCAGGCAGTACCCTGATGAAATGGCTTTGAAAGGTAATGGATTTTCTTGCATGGATTTTGACTGCAGTGGCGCACAGTGGAGTTGTAGGGAGAAGTATGTTTGGGGTAAGGTGACATGGGGGGGTTGTTTATAGAGGTTTGGGGTTTACAGGTAAGGTAGAATCACAACAATCATAAGAGCATAGGACGCTATGAGGTTAATGGTTTAGGGTCTTGTAGGCTAGCCAAGATCAACTCTTATTTCCACATACTGCTCCTTCTGTCCTTCGAGGGATGTGGGTAGAACTCTAGGGTGAATTTAATCACCCATCCAGTTTGTTTGGTAGTGGGATAAGGAGGTGTTTGTTATTTATTATTATATATACAAGGCAGTGGTTTTGTTTCAAACATGGCATTTTCGGGGAGTTATGGGTTACTGAAGTTGCATGTCAGCCAGGGAAAATGAATTACTTTGGTAGGGGTTAATAAGTTGGTGCATTTTACCATTGTGCTGCCTTTGGATTAATTCACTGGGGTAGATGGATAATGTTGGTCATGGGGATTGGCATTTTATTTACACATTTTGTGGCTTTTATCTTTTATTGCCTTAATTATTGATTAACATCTTTGTTGAGAAACCTCATGGAATGGTTAAAGAGTGATCATTTTATTTACAGAATAGGCCTTTTGATGCAATGAATTTATTTTATTTCACATGGGTATCAGTTTTATCATAAATATGGGTGGTTGGAAGAAATTTTATGGGGAACTTTAGTTAAGTCATCTTAAGTTTTATGGGGGTTTTGCATTCAGTAATGCATGTGGGGGGTTTGCATTTAGTAATGCATGCATTTCATACAGTTGATGAAAGAGTTACGCCCTTGGCAGTGCATGATGGCATTAAGAAATTGATTTTGCATGTGCGGAGTATTTACAGTTTTTTCTTTTCAGGTGACTCTGAGGTCGCAAATGGGGATATGCTGAGTGGGCATTACTTAGTGGGCTGAAGGAATGTGGACTTGACAGGTGAGAGAGGATGCTGAGGAATGTATTGGCTGATGGAGCAGTATGAAAGGAGGTCATGGCTTCCAGCATTGCAGCTGAATATGGAGTTGTTTGCTTGTCTGTTTGTTGTGTTTCCTTTGATGCAGCCTCAAGGTAATGTCTTGTTTTTGGTTTGATCTTTTGCAGGGAGCATCAGGATTGAATTTCACACTGTCTTATTGGTAGCTGGGGTTTTCCTTGGAATGGGCCAGGTAGGCGGATTACCATGGGAGCATTCCAAGTAATGGTTTACTGCTGGAGGAGATATTAGGTGAGTCGAGGCATGTCAGATGGCGGTTAGAAGGATTACATGACTGAGGCAGGATCATGGGGCTGGTTTATAAGGAAAGTTTATGGTAAGGGGGGGTGTTATCTTCGTCAGGTTTAGTAGATTGCATTGAGTAAGTTGGCTCAGGCTTGTGAGCTAGGTGGTGCATTTTGTGTAGGAGGATTTAGCTTTGAGGTACTGCAGTTCTATGGGAGGCAGGGTTGGGTAAATTTACCACATTCTGTACTGTGGTGGCTAGTCACTGACCTTGTTTGGTCTGGTGGCATTGGGCATCTTCAAGTTTTGGTGTACATTGTGTTTGGTATGTTTTGCTTGGCTTGGTTTTATGGTTTGTGGTGCATTTGTGGTTTTACTGCTAAAGGCCATGATGATGGTTTAAGCAGCTTATTGATTATAATTGTTAGTTGGTGTGATGGCAAGATTGCTATTAAATGAGATTTGAAAGAGATTTCATGTGGTTATTACTTCAATGGGCAGTAAGTGGGCTGCAATATGTCATGAGGGTATGCAATTGCCTCTGCATGGTTTCAAGTGGCAACGGTGTCAGTGTTTGTCTAGTTGGATGGTATAGATCCAAGAGTCATTACGACATTTTACTGGTATGTTAGTGGGATAACTGAGTATGGGTATGCTAGGTTTTGAGTTTATGGCTGTTACTTTAGCACTGGAGAGGGATCAGTGGTTGATTTTTAGCTGTTTAGGTAACTGAATAGTTTTGTTGATGTGATGGCGATTGAGAGGTGATGGTATGGATACAGTTTGGTTGGGCAAGATTGGGTACACTGAATGATGTTTAGCTTTATGCCTTTAATGGTGTTTAGGTTGTGGGAAGTTTGGTCAGTGAGAGGGGGAAAAACCTGGTCAGGCTGGTGGGTGGAGAAGAGGGGCAGATTTGCCCTCTTCTATTCCCACTCTGGTATTGGATGTTTAATTCTATAAGTTGGGAAGGAAAGTGAGCAGTTGCGCTGTTTGATAAGTAAATAAGTAAAACGGAGGTAAGCTGCTTATTTGGTTGAAGGTGTAATTCAATAAATGGTAACTGAAGTGACTGGTGGTACGCTGCTTCATAAGTAAGCGAGTGGAGGTATGGACGCTGCTTACTGATCAGTATGAGTGGGGTCACGCTGTGCTATGTTAATGTTACATGGATGTTATCTTCACCTATATCATCTTTTGGTTGAAATTAATAAATATTGATTAACAACCGTGTTTATGGAAGTTTAATAAAGGTCATCAAATGTCATTCGGTATGTTCTGTATTTATTGAAGGGGACTGGGATAAATGTAGTTTGGAACAGACCAATTTGTCCTGGGACATCTCCAAGTGGGGCTAGATAAATAAAGTAGCAGGAATTAAGAGGATGGGGGAGAACAGGGTTAAATATGAAGGAGGGTTGATAGGGAGGAAATGAGGTAAGGATAGGGAGGGGCTTAAAGGGTTTTAGGCAAGAGTAACTGGGGTGAAAGTTACATTTTTGGCGTGAACTTGCTACCCTCCCTCCCACCCCCTTTTTATTAGTGGGGATTTCGGTTATTTTCAGTTTGGGTAGGGCAGGGAAGAGGCACAGGCTTGCCCTCTTCTGTTCCCCCTCTGGTGTTGGATGTTCAATTAAAAATATTTAGTTAAAATAATATTGTTTTTGTTAAACATTAGGGTGATTGCAAAATATTCTTTTTGTTAGTTGGGATATTTTGCAGTCACCCTAATGTTTTTGGATATCAGTTGGGTACAATAACCCTGTGTTTCCAAATGTTAGCTAAACATTCCACTTTTGCTGTGCTAATGATGCCATAAGAAGACAGAAACATGCATGTCCACAGCTAGTGGGGTTTGACTCTATAGGCCTTAAATTGTCCATAAATAGACCTAAAAGAAAAAGTCATGGACATTCAGAATTGCTAATTAGCTGAAACACCTGATATCCTTAAAGGGTAATTTGCATTTATGCCATGTCACCTCTAATACAAGAGTTTTGAGGTATCACACAGTGGAAAGTTTAGCTTTGCAATATTTTTTTTGTGTTTTTAACCAATTGTTTTTTCTGTGTGATCTTTTAACTCATTGTTTTACTTATTAAGTGTAACAAACTGTCGTACTGCATCTCCAGATATTCCACTGACCCCCACACACACACATATGTTTTCCAGAATGATTTAAAATTGAGAAAAATGTGTTTTCTAATATAACAGACATCATGATTCAAGTCAGGAGTCACAGCCACAGTATGTAAATCTTTCTAAACACTGTTTAGCTTTCTACATGCATTAAGACAGTATTATTTTCTATCACCATGAATGCAAATTAGCTGTACTTTGCTTGTTGCAAATACTATTTTTGCATACCATGGGGACTCTTGACAGAGTTTGAGTCTAGGTGATGTGAGAAAAAAAATTGAAAAATATGAGCTTAAATGGATAATTTTATAACAAGCTGATACAGGGTAGTCTTAATGAAACTTTCTTTAAAACCCCATCTTAAATTCCATGATCTGTTCATATAGTATGAGAGATTACTTTGTATCTATGTAAATTGTTTGATTTTGGAATGTTGTATTTTATGGTCTGATGAAGTGTCCTGTGTGACGTAAAAGTGCTTACCTTATTAAAAAACCTTTTAGCAGTGCTGTTATCTCTCTATAAGTTAATTTGCACTGTTCATAAGATTAGTCCCCTAATGTGTCGGATTGTATCAAGGCATGGATATCTGACAGAAAGTTTTCTCTTTCTACTTATGATGATTAGGGTTTTTTTTTTTTAGTCTGAAAATAATATTGTGTTGTGTCTGACAAGAAGTAGAAACAGTAATTTATTCTGAGGAAAATCTAAAGTAATTATGCAATTCATATTTTTAAGTGTTTCACTGATGCTAACAACCCCACCCCAAATATTTATTTTATAGCCAGATAACTGAATTAACCTTGAGACAGTTTTAAAATACTCTGTTCAAGGTGCTTAATGATTTGAACCGGAGTTAATCATAATAATTGTGCTCACCTTCTCAGTTTAATTTTTACATGAAAAGTTAATTTGACATTTGGTTCTGCTAAACTAGTTCTGGCAAAGATACTCAGTGGATGTCTGCGTTTCTTATTTTGAACTCTGTTCGGTGCAGTTGACAAATTGCTAATAAGGTGCAAGACCACCTGCAGAGAACACAATGTACATTAGGTGATTATCAGTCTCCCCTTTTCTCTGTTTTTAAGGAGATTATCATTTCAGACTTACATTAAAAAGATTTTGTAATGTAATTGACAAACCAAGGTTTCAAAGACTACATATTTTTGAACTTTTTATTGAATTATGTGGCTTAATTACAATGTATTCCTTTAACCACAAAGTGCTTGGGTTCACATTTTCTAATAAACTTTAACTCTGGGATTCAGAATGCTAACAATGAAACAAAATATATTCAGGATTTACATTGATATGAAAAAATGTAAAAACCTTTGTAAAACTTCTCATATCCTTACGTATCTGGAAGTTTTCCAATTGTATACTTTTGACTCAGCTTTCCTAATACATTTTAGATGTCAGTGTTTTGTCAATATGTCTGTTTGTTCTGTTTTGCTGATTTAGACAGACTGATTAGTAAGTTCTTTTTTGTATAACCTGACAAACTGTGTTGTTGTTTATTAGAAACAGAAAGCACAAATAATTGCAAGTACTAGTAGAAGAAAAATAACCAAACAGAAAGACGCATAATCAAGTTTACATGTGCTGTCAGAGCTGGGATGTAAAATATTTGTTTACCCTTTCTTTTTCAGACACTCATAGATACATTAAGGAGACATACTTACATTTTATCACTGACAAAAGCCAGAATAGGATACAGTAGAGGCAGAAAAATAAAGGCAGGCAAGAAAGCAGAGAGGAAAAGGGACCTGATGTTTAAGGGAGAGTGGCAGATGAGGATTAATGGAACACAATGCCTGACAGCCAGCATAGCACAGTCCTTACAAAACTATGAATCTATGAATGTTATGCACCTAGTGTATCCAAGATGGAGCACAGGAATTTTACCAGAAGGATCTGCGAATTATTCCAGAGCTTGGAACTGACCACAGAAGAAAAGATACCTTCTACTACAGTTCTATGTCTATAAGTGGAGAAAAGTTAATTAAAATAAAATCTGACAAATCTAATGCAATTTCTTAAAAGACAATTTTTCATTATAAATAGGTTTTGAACAAGGCAACAAGCATATGCAAGGTCTTTTATGGCAACATGCTCACTATCCATATAGATTCATACAGCAGAATGAGCCAAAGTCCAGTAATACATTAAAAAAACTTTGAGTGGATGTCTCTGTGGGTGAATTTGTTAGGTGTGATATAATGCCAGAGGTTTCAGTTTGCTGAGGACATGTAGGCTGGCAGTTGTATAAGTCCTGGCCCTGTGCCTAACACTTGTCTAAGTCTGGTAAGAGAAATCTGGAATTTGTGTGACATATTTAAAACTGCTATAGCCCTTCCTCAGAGACCGAGTCATTATACTTAAGCAGATTAAAATAAATATCTAACTGTTTTATACAGGACATATTCTTAGCTCCAGGTTTTTAAATTTAGACAAAACAGAGAATTATAGAGAAGCAATAAAGCAACCAGGCAGTTCACCAAACATACACTTTACTCTCCAGTTCATCTGGTGGAATTGGGCATCCTGAGGCAATGTCACAATTGCCTCATGTATACAGACAACCCTCTCCTCTTACCTCTAGACACAAACACTGTGAGAGATCCAAATACACAGCCAGACTGGAGGCTAAGCGCTCTCAACCCATGACTGTAACAGACAGTCAAGAGGAGAAGAGACACACTAGCATCACACCACCAGTCACACATGGATCTACAAAACAAGCACTGGCAAAACATACACATAAATACACAAAAACATATTCGGAGGCACTAGGTACCAATCTGAAAAAGAAACAGGGCCCTCTAAAGCAGACAAGCAAGCAACCTACACCTCCAAACACAAGCCAGAAAACACATAATTCACCTCAGCAGTGTGCCTCTCAACAGCCCCTAAGGCAAAACACCATACCCAACACACTAGTAATTGGAGACTCTATAGTAAGGCACATAGATGTTCCACTCACCAGGCTGAACAAGGAGAAGGTTACTGTCAGCTGCCTGTCAGGTGTTAGGATCCGCCACATAACACAGGCACTTAGGTCACTCTAGAACAAGTACAAATATGATGCTGTCATTGTACATGTTGGTGTGAATGATCTAAGATGTACCTCGCTAGACTACATGAAAAGAGACATTGAGGAGCTCTCTGATCATGTAGCCCAAGCTGGTATGACCCTGACCTTGAGTAGCAAACTACCTTCACCTAGAATGATACCACAATACAAAGACAAAATTATCAATTTCAACAATTGTCTAAGCTTCTGGTGTTATTCTAAGGGGATCCAGTGTCTGTCTGCCCGGGATGACATGATAGACAAGCCTTGTTGTTTCACCAGAGATGGTTTGCACCTGTCACCCCTAGGCTTTCGAATACTGGCCAAGGCTCTTGCCGTCCCCATAGTGCCTTTTTTAGGCAAGGCTCAAAAGACAAACCAACCACTGTAACCAGCACAGGTAACCAAAAACTAAGGGTAATGCTACTCAACGCCAGAAGTCTCAACCTCAAAATGCACACACTCGAGGCACTCCTCAGTATGGAGAAAATCGATGTTTGTGCAGTGACAGAAACCTGGTTCAAGGCTCCAGAGAGCACCCCAGCACTACCAGGTTACAATTCATATCATACCTTCTGGCCTCAGTTACCAGATAGCAGTGCAAAGGGTGGAGGTGTATCCATATTCATCAAGGATACCCACATCTCCAGGTTAGTGGCACAGCATGATGCCCCAGAGATCATCCATGCGCAACTATCAGCAGGCAAAACCACATTTCAAGTCGTAGCATTCCTTGAGGCATTGGAAAATATAAAGGTCCTACCCAACACCATAATTGTGATTTCAACTACCCTGGTATAGACTGGGTGAACTACCAAAGTTCTAACTCCTATGCCAAGCAGTTCATAGAATTTATAAATTCAAATGCCCTTGAACAACTGGTATGTTCTCCCACTAGAGGGGACAACATATTGGATTTAGTCATCATAAATATGGGCGCCCATTGTACCACACCTGTTATCACTCCCTGTCTGGTCAGATCAGACCACAAACTGATAACCCTGGACATCCTCACCCCTCCACCTCCCCCAGTCAAAGAAACCATCGTAAAAAACCTTTCCAAAGCAAACTTCAAACTACTTGCATCCAAAGTGGAAAGCTTCACTATTCCTTGGCAGAAGGATAATGATATCCAGGATGCAGAATCCTACACCAAGGCACTTTATACACATCTTCAGGATTGCATGGACCATGCTATCCCAAATAAAACCAAGACTCCTTCCTCAAGCAAGAAGAAACCAGTCTGGTGGACCCCGGCCATAAGCAAACTATACAATAAAAGGAGGAGACTTATACAAAAAAGGCCAAATCTCAAGTAGAAAAATCTTCCCTGATCAGCTTTAGTAAGAAATTGAGGGCCCTCATCAAGTCAACTAAAGCCAATTTCAAAAAGAAAGTTGCCAAGGATGTCAAGGATAACCATAAGACCTTCTATGGTTACATCAAAAACCTAAATGGCAATGCTCAGGTCTGTTCTGAGCTAGTACAAAATGGAACAAAATACACTGACCCCACTGACATTGCTAACATCTTGGCTGACAGGTTAAGTGCAAATCCCCCCCCCCCCCACCACCTACCGGGCCTATTACTATTCCAGGGGATTGTGTAACTCCAATTATTACTAATACATTGGTTAATAAGGCGCTATCTAAAGCTAAAAACACTGCCTCCATGGGACCAGATGGTGTCCTGGGCTGTGTCATACGCGAGTTCCAAAATGAATTAACCCCGCATCTGAATACCCTGTTCAGTCTCAGCCTCTCGACAGGATATGTGCCCATAGAATGGTGCACAGCAACGGTGGTTCCACTGCACAAGGGTGGGCCCACAACCGACCCTGGGAACTACCAACCAATAAGCCTGACCAGTCTGATCTGTAAGGCAATGGAGTGAATCATTATGGAACTCATAAATGGAGAGATTGGGAACCTCCAAACACTTGACCCCACACAGTTCGTCTTCATCAAGGGCAGATCATGCCTCCTGAACCTGGTGGACTTCTTTGAGACAGTTACTCAGGCTATAGGTAAGGGAAAGGAGGTACACACAGCTTACCTTGACCTTGCTAAAGCATTTGACACCATTCCTCATTCGGGTATTATTGATAAACTCACCAACCTGGGCATAAACCCTTACGTCACAAGATGGATCACAAACTGGCTCTCAGACAGATCCCACAAAGTAAAAGTAGCAGGATCTATGTCCGAATCCAGACCAGTAACGAGCAGTGTGTCTCAGGGCTCTGTCCTGGGGTCCCTCCTGTTTGGCATATACTTCTCAGAAGTACAGGCAAGCACTGAAGGGCTGTGGCTGACGAAGTTTGTGGATGACTGCAAACTGGGTGCTATAATAGAGTCCCCGGCCGATATGAATATCCTCCAGAAGGGCCTTAATGAGACTGATGCATGGTGTCAAAGCCATGGTCTCAAGCTAAATGCTAAAAAATACGTAGTAATCCCCTTTGGAAAAAACAGAGTACCCATGAACTACCACATAGGAGGTAACCCCCTGAAATCTGAAGAAGTAATAAGGGATCTAGGGACCCAAGTAGATAGTCAGCTTTCCTTTGATAACCATGTTGCCAAGGTGGTTAGAAAATCCTTCTATGTGATCCATCTGATCACGAAAGGGTTTGCATCAAGATCTAAGGATGTAGTGGTGCCCCTATACTCTTCCCTCATCAGACCCATTATTAAGTACAATGCACCAATTGGAATGTACCTGGCTAGGCATCTCCAGCAGCTGGAGAGACCACAGAGGTACCTCACTAAGAGGATTACTGGCCCCAAACAGTTGCCCTATGCAGCACGATTGAAAAAATACTAAGGCTTTTCTCTGTTGCATACCACCTTCTCAGAGGCGATCTCTGTCTAACATACAGAGCCATGTCCAGCCCAGAACTGTTGAACATGCTCCATCTTAGCAAAACCAAATCTACTCGAGCTACACGCTCTAGGGATATAAACCTCAGCACAACAATGAATAGAACATGCTGGAGGGATAGATTCCCTTCGCAAAGACTTCCCTTACTATGGACAGGGTCTTGATATACATAAGACAAAGCCCCTCACTCTCACTCTTCAAGAGGAACCTTGACGAGTGGATGGGTAACAGAAAGTTCACACCAGGGATCATACCAACAGCTCTACTAGATAGGGGCCAAGGGTACTAGCTGCTAGATCAAGGGCCTAGGGAACTAACCAAAGGGGCGGTGAATACCGCACAGTGTGGCTGGGCTAATATATGCCTTCGAGCAGATAGCCCAATACCTACCTATGAACCTATGAACCTATTTATACAAACGGTAAGCACTTTTGCTAAAAAGCTTCATTTTTAAAAATGTAGTGAGAGGACAAGGGATGAGGGCATCCAGGTTAAATGTCTCAGAAAAAGGGTTTGAGACAGAAGTTAAATGTCTTGAACAAAGGTTTATAGACAGAAGTTATCACCTGTCAGAGATTAGAGAGAATTTAGTAGATTTGAAAGATCTTAGAAGAAATAGAGCATGTCTATATTACTATGCTATGAGTATAAAGAAATTAGAAGAGCACAATTCTAATGATATATAAGCCTGAAAATTCCTATGTATTATACCAATGATAATGAACAGATTATGGAAATATTCAGAAGGAATTGGCCAATTTTGACAGTAGACTCGAAAATAAATGAAATAGTAGGGGAGAAACCTAGATTTTGTTATAAGAATAAGATGAACTTAAAGATACTTCTTTGTCACAGCAGAAGTCATAACAGGGGAGATACGAACTTCGAAAATTCTACTCAGCCCTGTGTTAGATGCAATTATTGTAATTATGCTAATACTGATTATAATTTTATACACCCAGATAGTAATCAGACCTTTACTTTTAAAGTTGAAGCCAATTGCTTAACACAGCATGTGATTTATTTAGCAGAGTGTGAGTACTGTCATTCATTCTATGTCGGAAAGACAAATAGAGTTTTAAAGACAGAATCAGAGAACATTTACATAATATCTGAACAAAATCTGCTCATAATGCTCTTTCAAAACATGTAGTTTTACAAGGGAATGAACACACTTTTAATTTTAGAGTAACAGAAGTCATCACTCCTTAGTGTCCGTGAAGGTGACATAAGGAACTTCACTGAATGTAGGGAAGTTGACTGGATTATAAGACTTAGAACAGATAGGGGTAAAGTGCTCAATGAGATAGCCTCTTTAAAACCATTGCTCAAAACTAGAAGGTTACCGAGATGAATTTATGTGTCCGTTTTGAATGTTGAGCTTTTCTATTTTAAGTTGAGTAAGCACTTTACATTTCTATGCATTTTATATGCATGCATTTTTTATGCATTTTTATGTGTTTCTTATGTGTTTCATTTGCTTTCATTGATAAATTTACAGCTATGAATTTATCAAGCTTTGAGATCTTAATTGACAGATTTTATTGGCTGACGTGTTCAGTTGTGATTGGCTATGACCTATACTTAAAGAGAATAGCTTTTATGTGGAATGCATGGTCTGAGGAAGCTTGTTAGCAAAAGTGCTTACCATTTGTATAAATAAAGTATATGTTTTGTGAACTGCCTGGTTGTTTCATTACCTCTTTACAATTTGGATTGTTTATATTCATCGTTTTTGGTAACAGTACATTTCCCTTGTGGGGTGTGTTTTCATTTAAAACAGAGAATTAACCGCATAGTGTTAGTCTTTTTTCCAATTTACAAAGGTGTCACAGTCACTAGGCCCTTCTCTGTGTTTACATAGGCAGAGATAATTATATTGTAACTTAAGGTTAGCTGCATTATAGACTCTCCTGAAATTATGCCATGCCTGTATTCATAGGTCATACTTTGTATGATCATATTTGTATTACTTTTACCTGTTACTATTAGACTGACAATGGACATGTTAAGTATTACCTTCTTTTTAAATTGTATGGCTATCTACAAAGTTTGGCCAAACTTTATTAAAAATAAATATCTTCTCCTAATTTGAAGTACTTTTGCTATGTCAGTGCTGCCTTTTATTGTGTTGATTTGGATGCACACAGTGAGCAGCACACTGATTCAGTAGCAGGAGCAGGTTTATCTGCTGGCTTACATGCTTACTTATGCTGAGACATAACAGAAAGAGGCAGCATCAGGAGTAGGGGGTTATGCAAACCTACCAAAAGATGGATATGTTTTTACTCTTCCGTAATGATGGTGACAACAGTTTCAACTGCTTCCTTATGGATATATCTTCAGTTGGTTTAGTAACATGCACGTCAACATCCAGAAGGTAAATGGAAATGTTGACTTCTTAGTACTCATGTGCTGAGGAAGAAGCTTAGCACATGCACCTTTAAAACATATTTTTTTGTAGGGGAATTCCCCAGCACCATCCACACCCCACTAATTATATATACTAACTCCATGACTGCATAATTCATGGGGAAAGGGAATATTCCCCTACCTAGGGATTGTCGATCTTGCACACTTGTCGACTATCAGTATAATCAACAAAATGCAATTGAGTAAATCGATGTTGACCAAGCTCCCTGTTGACCAAATCAACAAAACCCTTCCTTATGATTTGTCAGAGATAATATATATTTTTTCTGTCTAATTTTTCCTTTAGCAGTGCCATAAAAGGTGTTAGCAGTCCCATTTACCAAATTATCCTCAGCAGTTCATTATAAGTCTTTGCAACTATATGTTTGAAGGAGCCCTAAAATAGCACACGTTAGATGGATGAGAGATTACAAACATGTATTTAAGCATGTTATTATTATAAACATGTATTTAAACATGTTATTATTATCTCAATCACCTTGTTTAAACAAAAGTTCAGTTTACATTTCTTCCGCACAGTTTTAAAGAAGTGAAAACATCTACCATATTTACACTTACTGGGCACTTGCCATTCAGCTAATGATAGTTCCTTGTCTTAAACTGATACATTTTTGAAGAGTTCTGTTAGTTTAATTTAGGTTTCTAGCTGAAAGAAATGGGTCTACTCATGCAGTTAATCTGACTAATAAGGCGGTTTAACACTGGCACATTTATTTTTCTCCTACTATATAGAATGACTGGATATTCAGTGGAGCACAAAAGGTAAACAGTGTTAATAGTGGTGCACCCATGTTGTTCAGTTATAGCTTTCACTCCAGTAGCTTCAAATGTATTATTCATAATAAGCATCATGTCTTGCAGGGTAAAAAAAATGAAAAAATGTGGGCATTAAGCAAAAAAAAAAAAAAAAAAGACAAACCATAAAGTCTGTGAGGAAGATATCTGCTACTTTCACTCATGAGATGTCAATGAATTTAGCTATGTTAGTAATAGTTCTCAGTTTTTCTTTATCTATGAAGGAGGAACATAGATTGTCCAAGAGTATTTTAATCATCAATCCAAGAATGTTATTTATGTAGGCGCATGTATGTCTTGTGATATCCTTTATGCTGGCAGAACTTCTGGGACTTTAGACACACATATTTATGGACACTGTTACACACTTAGAAATTGTAAAACACAGAACCCTTATCTTTGACTATTCCTTTGAATGTTTTTATTAAAATTATTATATATGCCAGCACACATGCGTCTTAGTGGAGTAGATCAAAATTTGAACCTTGATTTGAAATAGCATTATTGGAAAGTGCAACTTAATTCTTTTAAAAACATGGGTTTGAATACATGTTGAATATATAAGCAAGACAATTCTGTTAAACGCTGACAGATTTAAGTTACCTCATTCATTTCTCTTAAACATATGATTTTTAGTGCACTTGTGTTTGTAAGAAGCTAAGGTATACAACAAGATATTATAGTGAGGGAAAACACCAGTCTCTATAAGAAGAATACTCTAGAGTTAAATGTTAAACTACATTATAATAAAGGAAAGTAAATAGCTTTCTTCCAGTAAGTCATTCATGAGTGATGTAAGATTAGCAGTTGTCAGTACGATCAGCTGCTAGCAAATAGGATTTGGAAAGACAATGTGATTCCATCAAATCTGGTGTTGCTCATGGATCTTCCATTCTCCGGCCATATCATTGTGGTATAATATCACTTTGTCTGTAAATGGACTCACCTTTTTTAAACAGTATTTTGTTATACCAGTTGTAACCTGGAATATGTGATAACAGTTCCCCAGCAACCCATTTAATAGATTTCACTGCTTTTCCTTGTCAGTAATCATATTCAGCATCAAAACTGCCTATATGTAAAAAAAATATAATACAAATAATCCTCCTCTCAAAAAGACACACTCTGTCCAGTCTTCTTTGGTCTTAGCACTGATCTGCCTGATATAGATATTATACCATTCGGACTTTACAACTTCCTGTCTACAATATCCCAATATCTCAATATCTCCGTCCTCTTTCTTTCTTTTTTCTTTCTCTTCTTTTTTATGTCTTGTTTATCTTTTCATCTCTCTCTCTCTCTTATTTATGTATCTTCATGATTGTGTGTTCAGCACTCATCACCTTTGTCAGCTCATTGAATTGATTTAGTTAAGATCAGGGCAACATTACAATCAGAACAACTTATTGATTCTGGCAGCTACCTAATTTTGATCCTTACCTAAAATCCCATCAGATGGAATAATTTCAGTGTAATTGGCCATATTCTGGAAAGCCTTGTAACCATTATATGTAATGGCAGCCTTAAAGTCATGTAATTCTAAAACTCATTTCACACATGCCTGAGTCACTCAGACAATCTGCATTTCTTTTGCTTTAAGTGTATTAAACATGGTCTTATACTGCAAACCATATACTATTTTTAGATCTGTCACAAGTGCAGTGCAGAATATAGAGTAAAATGTAGCATCAATGGCAGTAAAAGGGCATACTTGAAGTCAGTACCTTTCATCAAGTTCACTGACTCAAAGTGAAGATGAAACAGCATAAAAGGATTCTGCATATAAATGGCAACAGGGAAATCACTATCTTCAAACCAGTGGCAGAGCATCACATGAAATGGGGCCTGAAATATAAACTCAAACAGATAGATCTCACACTAAATGCACCACACAGAAATATAAAAAACACATAGCACTGTTGTCTACTTTAATACTAGGCGGCAGATAGTATTAAATTGGACAAAAACGTTATATATATTTGTATACTAATGCATCATCTATTCTGTGTTAATTTTTCAATTTTTGATAGCTCATTGTGTGTCCACATTTTTTTATATTTAACAATCAAATCTAATTAAAACAGAATCAACAGCAAACAACTTAATAAGAGATACTGAAGGTACATAGAAACAGCATGTTTTTTTTTTTTAATTATCAATTTTTCAAATCTTATCAAAATGTCACTGTATTCAGCAGGACAGCAAGCTGCTATGGAAAGAAAAGTCATCACCCTATATAAAAAGACTATCCCGAAGTGAAATGTTAAGTAAAAAATATGTGTGTGTGCGTACATGCACGCGCGTGCGTGTGTGTGTGTGTGTGTGTGTGTGTGTGTGTATGTGTGTAGTAAGAGAGAGGTTGATCAAAAGAAATGGGAAAAAGGGCTTGTGGATGGATGGATGGATGGATGGATGGATGGATGGATGGATGGATGGATGGATGGAATAAATACAGGTTTTGTGTGTGTGACATGAATACTTTATATATACATGTTAGAAGTTTAGAGTCAATACATTTATTTACAATAAAGAAGAATGTTTTCTAATATTGCTATAATATTCATTTGTCACACGAACCAAAACCCCACATGTCAAATGTTTTTCTTTCTGTATTTCTTACTTTCCTCTTTTCTTTCTTTCTCTCTATCTTTCTGTCTCAGTCTGTTTCATTTCAAAGGACATTGATGTTGTTTGTATTACTTTTAAATAGAGTCTTATGTCTAGATACCTTTTTAATGGCATAGCTTTCTCAGTGCCTCAAGGCTCATTTTGTACTGTATTTTTGGGGCAATTTACTTTCTTTTTCCTTTTAGGAAGCTTTGTAACATTGCTACTGGATTGCATTAAGAGTTAAATCAATGTCGAAGTTATTTATTTATTATGTTGACTTAAACGTATTTAGAGTATCTTCTTTGTTTTGGGTCTGGTTTTGTTAGTAATGCTATTTTCTGATTGGCTATTTATGCTGCATTCATTATTTATTTTTGTCTTTTTAATTAAATTTTTATCTTCTGTGCATTACATCTCATTCACAGGAATCAAATTTGACTATTTTAGAATGATGTTGTGACACCGCAGCACTAGCCCAGTAATCAAGGAGCCTCAGTCCTCACCACTGGCAACAGTGGGGGACATACACACTGGGAGGATGACAAGTACACACACAGTAAAGTACAATTTCCTTTAAGAGCACACAGAGATCACAGTCAGTCTGGTACTGGTTTCTTGCTTTTTCTCCAGATCCGCAATAAGACTCCTCACTGGCACAGCTATAGAGTTAAGATCTTCGCTAAGTGGCCAGGTCAAGACCTCCAGCAGCCTCTCTGTCCAACCAGTACTTTGTGTCCCTGCCCTAGTAGTTAACACACACTTTGAGGTTTGATTTATACTCACACACACATACACACACGCACACACACACACAAACACACCTGGGAAGGGCTGGCACAGGTTTACTACCTATGCCCATTCTATCCAGCCTATAAGGGAGTTATCACTGCCACCAGCCAACTCTTTATCAGCTACTTAAGGGCACTTAACAAAGAGCGTCCAATCTTAATTTGTAATGCTACTGTTAATCCAAATGGTAGTTTGCCAAAAGCAAGTCTATTAGGAGTGGCCTGCACAGTGTCACCAAATAGATATGCAATGACTCTAAGAAATTAAATATCTCTATACAGACCAGCCACAACTGAAAGGTTTAAATATATTTAATAATAAATAATAAAAGAACAAGAAAATACTCAGTAAATAATCATAGTGTCTTCAGTGTTCAAAATTACCAGAAATATTTAAAACAACATTGCAGGAAAGTCACAAATAAATACAGAAAACATCTAAGCTATACTTCACTATATTCCTGTCTGTATCTAAGAGAAATTACCGTACCCTAGTTAAATTACTTACAGAGCAAGGCAAGTCTGGTGAGTGGATGTTCAAGCTGATGCTGTCAGGTCAAAGACAAAACACAAAATGCACTACCTCTCTCAGAGAGTTCTTAAATTAATATCTCAAATATTGCCGTTGGGATACTTGCAGCATGATATCGCTTTTTGTCAGCTGACTATCCATTGTGAAAACCATTAATGTAGCTATAGTATTTATCATCTATCTGCAAAACAAATAGACCTTATACCTTTTGGCAAATGGTGGAAGTTGTAAAATAATTTACTTTCCTCCACATCTAAAGACAATAGAAAAAACTTATAGTTCTAGACATTATGTATGCTACTGCACTGAAACTGAAAGATAACATCTCTTTTGTTTATGGCCGAGCCATAATGTAACTCAACCTCAACCATTCTTCTGAAGTGTCAGACTCCCCTGTTGAAATACATACATCTGAACAGTTACAATTCTTCTTCTTTCAGCTTTTCCCGGTTAGGGGTCGCCACAGTGGATCACCTTGTCCGCTCATGATTGGCAGTGGAGTTTTATGGTGTGAAGTTGCCAGCCCGGTGCCCAACCTTGCACGGAAGGCACACACATGCACACACTCACACCTAGGGCCAATTTAGAGTGTCCAATCCACCTGCAGCATGTCTTTGGGATGTGGGAGGAAACCGGAGCACCGGAAGGAAACCCACAGGACCATAGGGAGGACATGCAGACTCCACATAGAAGGCACCCCAGCCTAGGATCGAACCAGAGAACCTCTTGCTGTGAGGTGGCAATGCTAACCACTGCACCACTGTGGCCGCCCATCTGAACAGTTACAATAGCGTATAAAAATATCACTTCAGCACATGTCTATACAATATGACATACAGTTCTAATACAGTTGCAACACAGGCATATGAATCATGTTGCTGCTGACAAATGACGCACAGCAACTTACAAAATTCCACCTGAGCTGGCAGTATCTCCTTCTTTCACACTTCTATATAAGTCATATTAATATTCACAAATGACATATAATTATTTACAAAATTCCAGATAGCTGTGCTGGCAGTAGCTCCTTTTGTTACAGATGTTATGCACCTTGTAAATGTAGTTGTACAATATGTAGTCCATTTTAAGCTACTGTGTGACTCTGGTGATTTATGGGGCTTGATAATGATTATAGCCACTCAGTGATGTGAACTTTGGCTCTAGATGGTTGTCGCTTTTGAAGGGCCACCTCAACCTCATGTGCAAAAATGCAAAAAAGGAGTTGTGGATGGACAAATGGATAATGTTAGCAGAGTAGTGATAAATGTCCCATGACTCATGAGCATTACATTTAGGTCAGATTCACATTTTATCACAGCCATTACAAGATGCCATTTTTATAATATATATGTATATATGGTTTCCCTTCAGAAGACTGAAACATTATAAGCTCGAAATTCATAAGCCTGAAACCAAAAGCTTGAAAAGTCAAAAGGCCTGAAACCCAAAAGCTTGAAAACACACAAAATACGTATACTGACTTTAAACAACATAAACCATATTACTTTCCACTAAGTATAAGTAGGGGGACAAGCCCTCTCTGCACCCCCACACCCCCTGCTACTTAAATATATCAACTCCGAGATTGCACTTCACTACACTAAGTGCAATCTTGCCCCCCTGCTCATAATTGTTGACAACTGCTATGCTTTGTTTTGTATTTGTTTCTGTGTGTCTTTGTATTGGCATATTAGCATTGTTTGTATTTTGTGTGTTTTCAATCTTTTGAGTTTTAGGCTTTTGAATTTTCAGACTTTTGGTTTCAGACTTATGAATTTCAAGCTTATGATGTTTCAGTCTTCTGAAGGGGAACCGTATATACAGCTACATTGTCCAGATTTTAACGTCATATTTTTGATCTGTTCTTCATAAAAAGTGTGATTTTCTGGCAAATCATTAATGACTGTAGTCCCTAAGACATACATTTGAGGTTTAGACTTCACATCCTTCAGAAAAGTCATACGAATTCAAAATCAAATATACCAGCAACCTTTGAAATGTATAAGCAATATTTACAATATGTCCCTCATTTTTGGGCTTGTGTCCCCCCTTTTTTGTCGTTGTCCAGATTTCTTGCACTTTGTAGATAAGCTAGCCTTAATCATCTCTGCCAAACCGCTATGTAGATCACAGTCAGTAACACACTAATAAAGAACAACAATAAATCAGATAACATTGTCCTTGTCTTTATTTTCTGTTATTTGCTTTCGTTATGGTCACTTTTTAAGTAGGTGCTTGGCATAAAGGTGAAACTCTTAGGTTCATAGGTTCATAGGTAGATACTAGGCTATCTGCCTTAGGGCATTTATAAGCCTAGCCAGAGTGTATTTGGCTTCCGCCTCCCTATTAGTTTAGTCTACTGTGCCTCTGTAAAGTAGGTCACAGAAGGTACCCTTTTAAGATTAGTTTACTGTGCCTCTGTCTAGCAGGGACACAGAAGAGATCCCGGGGTGAATTTGCGATTTCCCATCCACGCGTCCAAATTTCGCTTGAAGAGGGTCAGCGAGGGGCTATGTCTAACATGAATTGGGATTCTATTAAAGAGTGAGGGGAGCCTCTGGGAAATGAATCTGTCCCTCCAGCATGTCCTGTTTATTTTTGTGCTGAGGTTTAGGTTCCTGGAGCGTGTAGCTCTAAGGGACTGGATTTTTTGAGGTGGAGCATGTCCATTAATTCTGGGTTTGACATGGCTTTGTACATCAGGCATAGATTGCCTCTGAGTAGACGGTAAGCAACTGAGTAGAGCTGGAGTTTCTTTATTCGAGCTGCGTAGGACATCTGTTTGTAGCCCATGATCCTGTTGGTGAGGCATTTTTGGGGTCTCTCCAGTTGCTGCAGGTGTCGGGTAAGGTACATCCCAAAAGGGGCATTGTATTCAATTATGGGCCTGATGAGTGACGAGTAGAGGGGCACAATGACCTCTCTTGATCTAGATGCGAACACTTTCGTGATAAGGTGGGCTATATAGAAGGTCTTTCTAACCACTTTGGCAACGTGATTATCAAAGGAGAGATTACTATCTACATTGGTCCCCAAATCTCTAATTACTTCTTCCATACTTAATGGATTACCACCTATGTGGTAATTTGTGGGCACCTTGTTTTTCCCAGAGGGGATGACTATGCACTTTTTAGCATTTAGCTTGAGGCCGTGGCTCTGTCACCAAGCATCCATCTCTGTGAAACCCTTTTGGAGGATGCTTGTGTCAGCTGGAGATTCGATTATAGCCCCCATTTTGCAGTCATCTGCGAACTTTGTCAGCCATAATCCCCCCGTGTTAGCCTGAATCTCAGAGAAGTATATACCGAACAAGAGAGGTCCCAGAACTGAGCTCTGTGGGATGCCACTTGTAACTGGTTTGGATTTGGACATGGCACCTGCGATTCTGACCATGTGGGTTCTATCTCTGAGCCAGTTTGCAACCCATCTTGTGATATAGGGGTTGATATTTAAGCTGGTAAGCCTATTTATGATGCCCGAGTGGGGTATTGTGTCGAAGACTTTTGCGAGGTCCAGGTAGGCTGTGTGGACTACCTTGCCCTCATCTATGGCTTTGGTAATTGTTTCAAAGAAATCAACTAGGTTTAAGAGGCAAGATCTGCCCTTAACAAAGCCGAATTGGGTAGGGTCCAGTGTCTGGAGGCTCCCAATGTCTTTGTTTATGAGTTCCATGATAATACGCTCCATAGCTTTACATACCAGACTAGTCAGGC
This sequence comes from Protopterus annectens, assembly GCF_019279795.1. Classification (NCBI taxonomy): domain Eukaryota; kingdom Metazoa; phylum Chordata; order Ceratodontiformes; family Protopteridae; genus Protopterus; species Protopterus annectens. Next base: position 1,179,388,286 of record NC_056728.1, on the reverse strand, counting down.
TTATGGGGCGATAGTTGCCGGGGTCCGTTGTAGCACCACCTTTGTGGAGTGGGACCACTGTAGCTGTACTTCATTCTTTGGGTACATATCCTGTAGTAAGGCTAAGTTTGAACAGTGACTTAATGTGAGGGTTCAGTTCTTTTTGGAGCTCATGTAAGACACAGCCTGGGACACCGTCCGGTCCCATAGATGCTGTGTTTTTGCTTTGGAGAGGGCAGCTTTCACCTGTGCATCTGTGATATCAGGGAGGTTACATTCAGTTGGGATAGGCGTTTTCTCCTTTGGGGGGGAGAAGTTTGCACTGAATCTGTCTGCCAGGATGTTGGCTATGTCTGTAGGTTCGGTATATTTTGTACCGTTATGCAACAATTCAGAGCATATCTGGGAGTTTCCGCCCATGTTTCTGACATTACTAAAGAAGGCCTTGTGATTATCTTTAGTGTCTAGGGCAATTTTTCTTTTGAAACTGGCCTTTGATGATTTTATGAGGGATCAAAGTTTCTTGCTAATACTGATCAGAGATGCCTTCCCTTTTTGGGATTTTGCTCTGTCATGTAGTAGCTTCCTCCTTCTGTTGTATAGCTTATTTATGGCCGGGGTCCACCAGACTGGTCTCCTGTTTTTGGAGGCGTGAGTCTTGGTTTTATTTGGGATAGCACGATCCATGCATTCCTGCAGGTGCTCATAGAATGCATTTGTAAAGGATTCTGTGGATTGGGCTGTATTATCCTCTGGCCCACGGGCTTTGAAGGATTCCACCTCAGTCTTGTGAAGGATTCCACCTCAGTCTTGAGAAGTGCAAAGTTGGCTTTTGAGAAATTCTTTACAGTGATTTCCTTGGCTGGGGGTGGGGACAGGATATGGATGTCCAGGGAAATTTGTTTATCGTCTGATCTCACCAGTGAGGGGTTTATTAAAGGAGAGATTACTATCTACGTTGGTCCACAAATCTCTGCGTGTGGAACATAGAGTCCCCATGTTGGTGATGACCAGGTTCAATATGTTGTTCCCTCTTGTGGGAGTGGTGACCAGTTGTTCCATTACATTAGAGTTTATAAATTCAAGGAACCATTGGGCGAGGGTGTTTGGGCTTGAGTAGTTTTCCCAGTCAATGTTTGGGTAGTTGAAGTCACCCAATAACATAGTGTTTGGAGAGACCTTCATATTCTCCAGTGTTCTCAGGAATGCCAAGTGGGGTTCCTGTAATAGGGAGGGTGTTCTGTTGCAGGCTACAAACTGAAAGGCAGTTTTGCCCGCTGTTAGTTGCACATTGATGTTTTCCAATGCTTCTTGCAGTGCCACTAACCTGGAGGTGTAGGTATCTTTGATGAATATAGATACTCCCCCTCCTTTTGTGCTTTGGTCCGAGTTTTGGGGCCGAAATGCATGGTATGAGTTATAACCTGTTAGTGCTGGGGTGCTCTCAGGAGCCTTGAACCAGGTTTCTGTTACTGCACAGACATCAATTTTCTCCATACTGAGGAGAGTCTCGAGTGCGTGCATCTTGAGGTTTAGACTTCTGACATTGAGTAGCATTACCTTTAGTTTTTTTATCTTTGGGTTGTCTATGGAGGTGGGTTTGCCCTTTGAGCCTTGCCTAAAAAAGGCACTATGGGGGTGGCAAGAGCCTTGGCTAGTATACAAAAGCCTAAGGGTGACAGGTGCAAGCCGTCCCTAGAAAAGCAACGTGGCTTGTCGAGCATGTCATCCCAGGCTGACAGACACTGTATCCCCTTTGAATGACACCAATACTTTAGCCAATTGTTGAAACTGATCATTTTATCTTTATACTGTGGCATCATTCTTGGTGAGGGCAAGATGCTACTCAAGGTCAGGGACATACCAGCCTGGGCTACATGGTCAGAGAGCTCCTCTATATCTCTTTTCATGTAGTCCAGGGAGATACGTCTCAGGTCATTCACACCAGCATGGACAATGATGGAGTCATACTTGTACTTGCTTTGGAGTGACCTGAGTGCTTGCGTTATGTGGCGGATCCTGGCACCCGACAGGCAGCTTACAGTGGCCTTCTCCTTGTTCACTCTGGTGAGTGGGACATCAGTGTGCCGGACAATAGAGTCCCCTATAACAAGTGTATTTGGTGTGTTGTTTGGCCTTATGGGCTGTGACTGTGAGGCACACTGATTTTGTGAGATATGTGATGTATGGGTATTGTTGAGGGGTGGCTGTTGCTTGGATATCTGCTTAGGAGGTCTTCGCTGTTTAGGCAGATTTTTATTTAGAGCCTCCGAGTATGTTTTTGTGTGTTTATGTGTTGGGTATGCAGATGCAATAGGTCTGTGTGAGACTGGATTTGTGGTGTGGGTGGTTACCTTTTCCTCCTGACTGACTGTGCCAGTCTTGGGTTGTGAGAGCTCTGCCTCCAGTTTGGCTGTGTAACTGCATCTCTCACATGTATTAGAGTTTGTTGGAAGGAGGAGAGGGTTGCCTGTGTACATAAGGCAATTGTAACATTGCCTCAAAATTCCCAGATTCACCAGCTGGACTGGAGAGTAACCTTGAAACTGACCCTTGGACATACCAGATTAGTATAGGAAGGTATCAGGAGTCTAATACTTATGAGAAGTCAAGGAGGGTGTAGTGCTTTAGTTAGTTAGTGTTTCCTTATAAGAACTGAGCAAGTGCAGGGCTTTAGAAAGAGAATAGAGTGATTACTTTGAGAGTTTGAACAGTTCTAAGGGAAAAAGTGAAGAGCAGACTTTGTGGAGCCTGGAATACTTTAAACCTGTTTAGGTGGCGCTGCCCAGAGCTGTTCAGTGCGCAAAACCGTGCAAAAAGAGAGTTGTAGGGTTTTAAGAGAGAGAGATCAAGGAGCTTAGAATTGGCCCAAAATAGCCAGGGACAGGCAGGCTGTTCACACTTAACCACTGCCACTGGTGAACACAGAGACTTCCCTTTCGCCCAAGCACGCACTGGCTTTCTAGAAACTTCCAAACAGTTCAGAACAGCAAATCTGTAACTGAACTTTCTTAACTTTCAGAAAGTGGGAAAAAAGTAAGATTTTTTTTTTTTTCTTTTTGTTGTAGTTTAAAGGTAGCAGAGATACACAAGGAGCAAAATAATCACAACAGTGCAATAAATGACCCCACACTTGAGTGCTTGGCCAAAATCAGGTAAAATGCAGTTTTTAGAGAAAAATTAAGTGCAACACAGGAAATGCAGTAAACAGGCTCTAGATGTGTTCCAAGTACTGCTACCGTTACAGATATAAACTATAGCAAGCCGGAAAATGCCAAAAAGTAGGCGGCAAAGCAGTAAAACTTAACAAAAATCAGAAGAAAATACTTAAAATCACAAAAGTGGCTCCTTTTCTTCTCTCAGCGTTTTCTCCTCTTGGTAGGTGCTTCAGCAACAACTAGCAAGCCTGAAGAGATGCCAAAACCACGAGACAGCCTGGTTTTAAGAGAGAGAGATCAAGGAGTTTAGAATTGACCCAAAATGGCCAATAAAACTACAGCTTGTAGGTAGTAACCACTCCTCCAAGGACAGGCAGGCTGTTCAGTGTTAACCACTCCCACTAGCAAGCCGGAAAATGCCAAAAAGTAGTCAGCAAAGCAGTAAAACTTAACAAACTTAACCTCACAACTTTAAGGTACATGGTTTGATTCTGACCTCCAGTTATTGGCTATACTTGTAATAGACAGCAGACTGATACCCAAGAATTGGCCATGAATCTATGGTAACCTCCTCTAATTACTAGCTGTTGATTGTACTGGAAATCAAATTTCTGATATAGTTTCTCTGACAATGTTCCCATAGTTTCATTCAGTGATTCAAGTTTATTATCTTTTGTCATTACGCACTTGTTGCACATTAGCTCGACACTAGTTTCAGAGTAAGTTGTGTATGCCCTGGTATACACATCTCTTCTTAGCAAAGCTTTTCCTTGTGGTAGTTTACACAACTCTCTGTGCAGTATAAATAATGAGTGTTGCATACATTCTAATTCTTTTCTGTCTTCCCATCAATTTTAAATATTCCCAGCTCTGGCAGCAAATGATGTGCACATTTCTCCTAATTTAGTGGTAGTTTTGGTGACAGATAAGTCTCCTGAAAATATTACTAACTAGATTACCTTATTTGAATTAAAGTTATATCCTTGAGAAAAAAACACACTGCTAATTTCTTGCATTCTGTAATAAAAAAGCGTAGGCAGATGTCTGTTGACACAGTTTGTTTACGTTACCCCTCTTGCAGGAAGTGGTACATTTTTTTTCACATGTTTCAGTGTATCCATTACAGTTGGATGAAAATTAATGCCCCAAGGATCAGAATTCCTGAACTACATTCGCTGAAAACATCTTGCCAAAAAATACTGTTTTTTAGTGTTTTTAGAGCGGGGCAAGGCTCCTTGCAACCCCAATGTGTAGGGAAACCCTCACCCCCAAAAGTTAACTATACCAAAAAATAGAGGGAATTTTTTTCCTGAAAAGAGAATCACTTCTGCCACAACTCACCATCTGTCATTTCCTCTGGAGGAACTCTGATGATCAGCAAATTGAAGCTTGGGTAGTCATACCTCAATAGTCCAAACTTTGTCCACCAATAGGATAACCATGTCAGCTGCTTTAGATGTCAGTTACAGGAACTGAGACTGCAATCTTTCTTGTTTCTCCCAACACAGAAGCTATATCAGTTTTGATTTCTTTGAAAACTTTTGGTTATTTTTAAAAATGAATATTCTCAGCTTTGCAGAGCTGCTTTAGAAGTAAGGTGTCATGAATTTTTCAGGTGATTGTATGTATCTTCTATGATTTGTTAACGTACTATCTTTTTAAAGTCATTTTGCTGGCAGTTGGGAAGGTATTATTATAGCAATAACCCACGCCTGGGTGTGGGTAATGCTGGATTTACCCACGGTTGGTGTGGTTTGGTCACGAGGGCAAAGCCCGAGTGGCCAAACAAAGCCAACCGTGGGTAAATCCAGCATTGCCCACACCCAGAAGTGGGTTATTGCTATTATACAATGACATTATTTAAGGGGAAAAAAAACTACTTTTCTTAAATAATGGCATTGTATAATGCCTCCTTGCTGCCCTTCCGCAGCTGTCTGGTATTCTGCAGTAGTTCTGATGTACTGTGCATGCATATGCCTACACAGTACATCAGAGCTGTGGACAAAAGCAACGGAGAAAGCAAGAATCTCCGTTGCTTTTTACAAACTGTCTCGCTATGTTAAATGGGTTTAACGTAGCGAGACAACTTTAAAAATAGCAATGGAGAATCTCCGTTGCTTATTTTAAAGCTGTCTCGCTATGTTAAACCCATTTAACATAGCGAGACAGTTTTGTAAACAGCAACGGAGAAAGCAAGATCCTTGTTGCTTTTTACAAACTGTCTCACTATGTTAAAGGAGTTTAACATAGCGAGACAGTGTGAAGCAATGGAGATCTTGCGTTCTCCGTTGCTGTAAAAAAGAAGAGTTATAGTAATGGAAAAAGTCCGGGTGAACAGACCTTTTTCCATTACTGTAACTCAGATTTACAACGTGCATGCTACCAATCACCGTGCACATTTTTGAATATTAATGAGGGGTTGTTCTATAATTGCCTTTCATCAAGAACTTTTCCCTGAAATGAAATGACTAGTTGCTGCTTATTTATCAAATCATCTTGTTATGGATTTTAATATCTGAATTTATTACATATTTTAGTTTGGTCACCTGTTTAACATTCAACTTTTTATCACAGCAATGTTTCATCTGCTTTATCTTTTTGTTTACAAACATTGATTGTTGTAGATTTATTTAAAATATGTTACTGACAACTTATTTTGGATTGATTTTGCATATTATCATTGTTCAGTGGTTTGGTTCCTGTTTAACATTCACCTTTTTGCATCAACATTATTTTGTCTGCTTTATCTTGTTGTTTCCAAGACTGTTACTGGATAAACTTATTTTGGATTTATTTTGTATATAGTCATTTTTCAGGATAGCTCTCAAGCTCTTATCTTAAAAATATGGACAAGGCCAAAAATAATGGTGGGACTAAGTACCAAAAATAGGGACAAATGTTATGTCTTGTCTGCTATACATTATGTATTCACATGATTTCCTGGACTTTGCAAATTAGGTGTTAATCTGTACTACCTCATGGACCATTTAGTGCAGTATTTATTTATAGTGCATTGTTTTGGTGAGATGTGCTTCACTTTTCCTGATGCCAGAACAGTCAATTCATTTTTAGGCAGCATACGTATTAACAGATGGAAGCAAGCTTTGCTATACTATTAATTAAATTGTTGTCTAATCTGCCTACATGCAAATACATACAGAGAAGCGCACAACAACAATCATTGCATGTAACTGAACTTTCATTACCAAACTTAGCTTAAGCTTAGCTCTGCACTGCCTTTGATTTATACATGTTTAATAAGTATGACAGCAGAGACACCTACATTTGGATTCCATCTCATCAAGTTAGTTGTATATAAATTTGCAAGGTCTCATTTGTATTAGCATGTAGGCAGTGGCATTAACCAACCATATATATGCACAGAAACCAAATATTGGAGGAAGTTCAGGCCATTGTTGAAATCTTAATTAAATGTACACTTGTTGCTATACATATTTATGTGTAGGTACACAAATATGTGCATGTGCTTAGTGTGTGTGTGTGTGTGTGTGTGTGTGTGTGTGTGTGTGTGTGTGTGTGTGTGTGTGTTTGTGCGGGCGCGCGTGTTGGGGGAGCTGTCAAACTTCTTTACTCCCCTAGACTAAAAAGCAGATCTTGCAATATTTGGGCAGAACACCAGGCACCAGGGAAATTTAACTAGTACTTTAAACTCAGTTAAAAAGTTAATAGAATAACAGTTTTGCAGCACAAAACAGGTATGGTCAGGGGAACACTACATACCAAGCCTACTCTTAAAGTACTACCCTACAGTCACTTAAAAAGTTAATAGACGGTATTTTTGCAACACAAAAAGATGGAGGGCAGGGGAACACTAGATACTGGGATACTTTTAAAATATTATGGCTTGAGTCCTCTGTGCCAACTGAAGATTTCAAGAAGGGCTTGCTCTTGTATTCTGATGTATTTTGTGAGCAATAAAAAGTATAAAAGTCTAAAATCTGTTATTATTTACTGACTGTAATGGTCCATGAGTTATGAGCAAGAGGGCAGATATCAAAGGCAAAAATCAGGATCATTCATTAAAATCAGGGACAGCTGAGAGGGATGGAGTGTCTGTATAGATGGCTGACAAGATCTCTAAATGGCTGAACTGAGGACTTCTGCAGAAAGTGAAGAAGAAGACTCGATGAGACAAGGGAGCAATAGTAGATATTACTCCATCAAACTGAAAATCTCAAAAGAGCTACAGGTTTAGCATCACAAACCATTTCCTGAAAACTAAGACGAAGAATAAAATGTTAATGTCTGCCATTACTGATTGACTGTAATACCAGGATTTAGGATGGACAGGGAAATAAGAGGCTACATCAGGGATGTTCTGCCTTGTAATGGACAGTTAAGAAGTGTGTGTGTGTGTGTGTGTGTGTGTGTGTGTGTGTGTGTGTGTGTGTGTGTGTGTGTGTGTGTGTGTGTGTGTGTGTGTGCATGTGCATGTGTGTGTCTGTGTGTGTGTGTGTGTCTGTGTATGTGTGTGTTTGTGTGTGTCTGTGTGTATGTCTGTGTGCATGTGTGGTGCGTGTGAATAGATGTGTGTATGTGTGTGTGTGTCTGTGAATAAATGGGTGTGTGCCAACACAATGTTGGTCTGATGGAAGTGAATACAGCAGGAAAGTGATGATTAGCACTAGCGGTAACATCAAACGATTGAGACACATATGACTTAGCGAAGGTCTTTCCTCACTGAAGCTAACAAGTCTCTAACTTGCCTTTCTTGTGTGTGTGGAGCCTTTTTTGGCTGCAGTGAATCCCTATGCATGTCATCATTTTAGAACTTTAATAAACTGAGAAGCAGCATAATTATCAGTATCACCAAGGATCCAGCAAGTGGCCTAAACATGGAAAAAAGCCAGCAGTTGTTAATGACTGGGCAAACAGTTATATAGCCATTTCCAGTCACACTGAAGTGCAAAAAAAGTTTGTCAACTATTTTATATTTGATGCTGCTACAGGAAAAATATGGTTTAGTGGAAAAGAGTATCTGAAAAATATTTGCTTTCATAAGGAATTGGCAAAGAGGAGAAAATGTGTCTTGCTATTTCATATTCCATTTGAATTTCTTCAGAGAACTTCAGCTGAGATTTTTTGCCAAGAAAAGTAGGGCTTACTTTTATTAGGTGTTACTGTCTCTTGAAATTTTGATTGTTTGATGTAAAGTAATCTAGGGAAATCTGCAGAAGACCTTTTGCAAAGTGTTCTTTAGGTCCTTACTACCGTGATGTAATATTTTGCCTTTGGCTCTTTAGGGTCACAAGAATGTGTCCCAAATCACATATAATAAGTCAGTAGAATCATTTTTCAGCCAAGCGTCTGAGAAGAATGAACCCTGGAAAAAAATAAATATATAAATAAAACAACTTTAAAGGATGAACAACATTCACTGTTCTCCTGTATTCTCAACCCTTTTTTTCATAATTCTGGGTTTCTTACTTATGAGTCTCAGATTACAATACAGATCCCGACATCGTGCTTCCAGGTTAGTCAGTTTTTTGTTCACAGATAAGATTTCTTTGAAATTCAGGTCAGTATTGGGTATAACATTAGAGATGTTGTTCTCACAGGTTGAAATCCTTGTCTTACATTTCAGAATTCTAGAGACTAATTCAAAATGTGCTGACATTTTCTTCACGGCAAATTGCAATAGCTGTAATTCTTTTCCATTCAGTGAGAGGGAGACTGCTATCTGTAATAGAATTCGAAATGGGCAACTTTTTATCTTTTATTTCTGAAGTTTTATGTCTTTTAGGTTTACATTCTTACACTAGTGTTTAAATTGAAGAACATATTGCCTTTGTAACATATTTCCACTTTTGTTAGCCATGCTAATAAAAAAAAAAAGACTTGCAGGTAGAATTGCTGAATAATGGAAGAAATAAAAACTCTGTCTGCAGTAAATACAGTCTGAAGTGTTTACAGTGAAGTAAATCATTGAATAGGGTTTCCACCTTTTCAAATGCCCAAAGTGGGACATTTTTGGTACAAACGTCAGATTTTGCAGGCCAAAACATACCCACGGCCAGTACAAAGGACAGAACTTCACTTTTTTGCCTAAATAAAAGCTTATTCTTGTAGCATTTTAGTTGCTTATTCTATTTCTTATAACATTTAGGTGTTTGAGATACAGAATAACCATTTTATAGGTTCATAAGTTCATAGGTTTATACTAGGCTATCTGCCCAAGGGCATTTATAAGCCTAGCCCAGAGTTTTGTGGCTTTCGCCACCCCTTTAGTTTGAAGGATTCTATGCCCATTATTTTGCTGTGCCTCTGTCAAGCAGTGACACTGAGGTAATCCCTGGGGTATACCTGCGATCTCCCATCCATTGGTCAAGATTTCTCTTGAACAAAGCCAGCGAGGTGCTCTGCCTCACATGTACTGGGATTTTGTTCCACAGCATAGGAAGTCTCTGGGTGATGAATCTGTCCCTCCAGCACGTCCTATTAATAACCGTGTTAAGGTTTAAGTCTCTTGCCCTTGTGGTTCTGGTGGATTTAGATTTTTTGAGGTGAAGCATGTTCATTAATTCCGGGTTGGACATGGCCTTGTATGTCAGGCACAGGTCACCTCTGAGCAGACGGTAAGCAACTGAATAGAGCTGGAGTTCCTTCAGTCGGGCAGCATAAGACATATTTTTGAGACCCTTTATCCTTTTGGTGAGGAACTTTTGGGGCCTTTCCAATTGCTGCAGGTGTCGGGTCAGATACATTCCGAATGGGGCATTGTACTCAATCATTGGTCTCATGAGTGATGAGTACAGGGGAACGATGACCTCCCTTGATCTAGATGTGAATCCATTCATGATCAGGTGGGCAATGTAGAAGGTCTTCCTAACTACTTTGGCAACGTGAGTGTCAAACTTGCAACTATTACATAAAATATAGGAAATAATTTTGTCCTAAAATCTCTGGACATTTGCCATTTTTTTACTATTTTTTGCAAGACACAACTGCCCAAAGAGGGACTGTCCCTTGCAAAGTGGGACAGGTGGTAACCCTAATCATTGAAACATCATGCAAACAATCAGAAATCAGAAAAGCATATCCTCATGATGTGGCCACAATGTTGGAATCCATTATGTATATAATATGTATATATATATATATATATAGAGAGAGAGAGAGAGAGAGAGAGAGAGAGAGAAAGAGGCATTCATCTATTTTATTTATTTTATTTTACATTTGTTAACTCGGAAATTCCAACTGGACCAGGTCCATGTAAAGCAGAGGCCCGGGAAGAAAAGCTCCAAAACATTCTTACAAAAAAGGCAAAACAAAACAAGAGAAGCAAATTTATACAGTGTTATACAAAGGTCATTTAAATAATACAACATGGAGTTAAACATTTTGCCAAACACTGAAAATATATAAAATAAATTGGAAAAAGACATTTCCCAGGAGAAACAGTCAGGAATTCCATTTAATGTGCTGGTGTATAATGATTGTGACAAAAAGGGGAGCAATCGCCCGCTATGAGAAGTAGCAACTAATAGCCAGAGTTATTGGTTGGGTTTAATACTGTAGAGGGTTAAAGTGAGTAGCTTGGAAGTTGGAAAAAGAAGGGGGACGATGGGAGAGTAAAGGTTAAGTGATACAAGGACATAACCAGGTGTTTAGTCGATGTGATTTGAGGGAGTTTTTGGATTGTGGGGTAGTAGAGACAGTGGTCAGAGAATGGGGGAGGGAATTCCAGTTTTTAGCAACAGTGTAGGAAAAGAGTGCTTTGCCTGCAGTATTGTTTGCCCTGGAGATGCAGAGGAGAGATTTGTCACTAGATCAGAGATGCCAGTTTGCAGTGTAATGGGTAAGAAGTTTGGATATAGATGTTTTTTTCAGGGTACTTAAGGATGTTATATGCAGTAACTAGCTGGTGATAGTTAAGTAGTTGTGGTAACTCTAGCCATTTTGGTTCTTTTAGTGCAACACAGTGATGTGTTCTGTAACCGGAGTTTGTAGTAAATTTGGCTATCTTATTGTAACAGGATTCTAGCTTGTTTAGGTCAGTTTTTCTAATATGGGTGAAACTAGGTGCTGCGTACAGTAATGTGGACAGAAGGTGACTCTGGGCAAGGGTGACTCTTGCTTGGTGTGAGAGAAAGTTTATGTGCCTATATAGTGCGCCCATTTTTGTGAACCAATTTGATGGTTTGTGAGATGTGGATATCAAAGTGAAGATTTTTGTCAATTTCAATACCAAGGAGTTTGGTGTGGTCAGAAGGGGAGATGGTAGTGCCGATTTTAGAGGTGATGGAAAAGGAGACGACAGAAGGGGAAAATACTAGTAGTTTTGTCTTATTGGGGTTTAGGATTAGTTGGATACCTGAGATCCATTTTTCAACAGAGTTAATGGTTTCCTGGTATGTTGCTGTAGAATGGTGGGAGATGAGGCAGTGCAGATCAGGGTTGAATCATCTAGATTTGCAGATATAAATAAATAGATATAAAATGTTCTGACAGTTTTCAAGACATAGGGAGTTGAGCTGAAATGTTGGTTAATTAAACAGAGTATATCACAACTGTCATATTATCTGACTAATGCTTACAGGATACAATGAATTTTAGCACTGTACAACCTTTGACAAGAGCTATGAGAGAGCGGTGGATGAGGTTTGGCTCTGGCTTCCACATGCATACCACCTGTGAGAGCTAACCTTTTCCCTCATTTTCTACTCCATCTTCCACTAATGAACTACCACCACTACCATTTTTGGACCTCTACACTTGCTACTTTTCGCAGACCAAAAGATCTGGCATTGTATAATTCATTATTTGTTCTGATAATGGCTTCCACATGCAAACTCTCTGCCCACTGCTATTGCAGGTTTATATAGCACATCTTAAGTCCCTCACAGTTTTCTTGAACTGAGCATTAGTGCCCAGAGTCAACATTTGGGGTAAATGAACATATTTTATTATACATATGAAATTAATTTTAATACACTTATTACATATAACAAATCCTGATTTAAAAACTGAAAAAACCTTTGAACAACATCAACATTATATCTACTAGATAGTAAGAAATTGCTTCTGGACTGATAAATTAAAATTAGGTACAGATCCTTGTTAATAAATGTAGCACAATAACCTACTGAAACTGTAAAACCATATTCATGCTTAATATACAAGACACTTTTTTATTCATAGACACCTGCATATACTAAGTATATAGATCACAGATCACTGCAAACACAAATTCCGCTTTTTCTCTGCACCAAAAAAAAAATGCAATTAAAAGGATAATATATTTTAGTAATAGAGCTCAGTTACCAAAAAGGGGGTCAGCTCTGCATAATGGGTAAGGTCTTTTTCTCAGAGCTGCAAGATACAAGGTTTGATTGTTATATCCAGTTACTGACTTAACTTGCAATAGTCCACAAACTGAGAACCTAATATTCACCTGTTAAATAACTTGTAAGGTACATAAACACGCAGGATACATTTGAGATGCTTAACTAGGCTTATAAAGACCCCTGTGGTTGTTAGCCTAGTATGCACCTGTGAACTCTCATTATAAGGACAAGTATGGGAGGGGTTATACAGGTGTTCTTAATACGTATAACCAGGTAAGCAGAAACCTAGCTTCCACTCTCTTCTCAGCTCTTTTTCTTTGCTTCCTACTGCTCTTCAGATTAATTCTGCCAAAAAATCCAAGGCATTCCATTGGTTATCCTGCTGAAGAAATGGCATTTTAATATCCAAAATACATTGTAAAATAATGACCTTCCACAACAACCCCAGTCAAAACACTTACATCCTAACAGTACACCACCCAAGAAGTGTTCAGATCTTCATCAAGTGAAAGAAACTCTCCTTGACTAATAATGACAATTCTTCCAAGAGCATTACTCCATTGATCTTAGGGGATGTGTCATCCATCACTATGAATACAAATCTGCATGTCATGTGCAAGAGCACATGAATCGACCATGCACTCCATTTTAAAGTAATATACATGTACCTCTGCTATCGTTTGAAAGTCACACCTCCTGTCATCACAAACAAAGTAAAATCATAATTCAGTTTCACTGCATATATTAAACTAGGTGATAAATATGTCTGACCCCGAATAAAATTAAGAAAGCAGTGTGGCGGATTTACTTAAAGGAAGTAAAAGTAATGGAAAATGACACTGTAGACACAGATGCAATGAAGACTGTTAATTATTCAGAATTAATTATTCAGAATGCACTTAGATGCATAATTTAAATTTGTCATTAGGGAAGAGTATCAAGAAGAAGGTCACATTTTTTAAACTCTCAAGTAATAGATTCGGTGCTGCCTTGCTTTTGACGTTACATAGGATTCTGTTGGAAAGAATGGTTAGTAAGGATTCAGTGGTCACTGTATACAGGTTAACTTATGTGGCACACAGCTGGTTAGAATACATTTCAGTAAATAAACTGCATTTATATTATGGCTGTCATTTTAAAAAATGTGGAATTAAAGCAAAGAATAATAAAACAGAGCTAAGTCACCATGTTGACTTACAGATCATGTGACCACTTAGGCCAAGATACAGTAAGAGCCCAAACATGTGCCATAAATCAGTTGAAAGTATGCATTGAATTTAACAGCAATACCATTTCAGTTATTTACTTTTTCTGTGACAATTTTTCAACAGTTCATACAGGTTCATTACTTTGAGCTGAAAAATATTATAACAGACAGCCAAAGCCTCTTTAAACACATGGATATTGCAGTTCTGGATACTGAGCTGTACCTCAGGTTGTTAGAACTTCACCCAACAATTGTGTCAATGGCAGAACAATAGGGGCTGTAAAAATAATTCACAAATATTTGTTCATCAGGGAACTAGTGAGGGAAAGGATATGTATTTGTGCATGTGCTGATTCCTACAATATTGAAGACAGATTAAAATAAAAAGCCTGTTGAAAATGTTTATTAGGCCCTTGCAAAAGGGTTATCATTTCCTTACAACTAAACTACAGAAAACTTCAGAACTCCAGCCAATCATTTTGCACTTTTTTGTCCTACTTACCCACTGGCTGCAGTGGTGGTGCTGTGGTAGCATTATCGCCTCACAGTTAGACGTTGCCCATTCGATTCTCAGTTAGAGCGTCTTCTGTGTGGCAACATGCGTGTGTGGGCATTCCTTCATTGAAGGTTGTGCATTAGGCCCGGCAAGCCAGCACATCAAAATCTACTGCCAATCATTAGCGGACCGGAGTTCTGCTGTGGCGACCCCTAACCGGGAAAAGCCAAAAGAAACAAACAAACCCACTGAAACCTTTAAGGCATCAAGCCCGAGGCAGTATATCTTACAATGTTTTAGCCATAGTTGACTCCAAAGTACATAGATGCACCACTCACTAGGCCAAGCAAAGACAAAATGACAGTTAGCTGCCTCTCAGATGCCAGGATCTGCAGTCACAGTAAGGTTCTCAAGTCTCTTCATCATAACTATACATATGACATGGTCATTGCACATGTAGAGTAAATGGAGGCAGCCCAGTATAAACAAAATTTACAATAAAAGGAAGAAAATCATACCCCCATATTCTAGAGATGGTCTCAAAAAGATCAACAAAACATTCAAAATCAAATCCTCCAAAAGTAAATAGAAATTGAGAACTGGAATGTCAAAGCCTTCTTTAGTTATGTCAGAAACCTTAGTGATAATGCCCAGCAATGCTCAGAGCTAATACAGTATGTAACAACAATACCTTCTCTTCCCTGAGGACATAGCCAACATGTTAGCAAACAAATTCAGCTCCAACTTTACTGTGCATTTCAATGTTATTACAAGCTCACAGAACAGTTTGTCATACATAATTAAAAGGGCTATATTTTTTGTGTGTTTGTACATACTTTGTGAGCATGACAGATGGATTTCGAAAACCCAGTGATTTGTGTTTAACAGTAATATTGCTGAGAAATGGAGAGTGTTTGAGAAAGAGTACAATATTTTCATTCAGGTTGCATTTTCTGATAAAGATGACCATACAAAGGCATTTATTCTGCGTAATTTAGCTGGGTCAGAAGCCATTGAAAAGCAACATTCATTTGTATTTGCACGTGCTATCTATACAGGAGAAGGAGAAAAGCATCATAATGTTATACCGGCTGAGTCTAGGGAGGACCCAGAGTGCTTAAAACGTAAATCCAGAGAAATGTGCAAACCCATAGACAAAGTTACACTGGAAAGGCACTTATTTTATACAAGGGATCAAAAGCCTGGTGAAACTTTTGCAGCATATATAACTGACCTGAGAAATAAGGCTAAAACATGCAGATTTGGTGATTAAAGGGATGAGTTGATAAAAGATACACTTCTGTGTGGCATTAAACATGCTGCTGTGAGAAAGTTTTTGCTTCATAACAGTGATTTAACTTTGAATAAGGCCATTGAGATTTGTCAGATATATGAGCTCACAGATAAGCACACAAGTATATTTACAAATGAGAACAGTTCTAGAAGGCACAGTGATAAAGCAGCACGTGGTTAAAAGAAACAAGCCTAAGCACATGGCAAAAAGTGTAGCCCCTGCAGCACTCACTGGTAAACCCCATAACATTCTAGCAAATTCCAGAGTTTGCAAAGTCTCAGTGAAGCATAAGAGTGAGCCAGCAGACTTAAAGCATGGGCCCCAACTAGTTCCATTGCCGGCTGTTGCAATTGTGGTGAAAGTCAGAAATCTAAAAAGGGAAAATATTTAGCTTTTAATCAGCAATGCCAAAAATGCAATAACTGGAATAATTTCAAAATGTTTTGTAAATCAAAGGGCCCACATTCTTTTATTAAAAGACAACATTTTAAGAAACGAGTTGATCAATTAGACAGCTGCAACCCTTCTTGTTATGTTGATGGTGTGTCAGTGCTTCACGAAACAGTTAATGCAATAGATTTAAGGGCAAAGAATGAACTGTTTTGTACTATTCGGTTAAATGGAAAACCCATAGAGCTCAAGGTTGATACAGGTTCCAAGTGCAAAGTTATGTCAGCAGAAGCATTTGCTAGCATGTGTAATGGTGAAAGGCTTGATTTGGCAAGGTATGCAAAGCTTATTGCTTATGGAGGTGAAGAAATTTAAACCAAAGGCTCAGTAGTGCTTTCATGTTACTATGCTGGAAGATGCTACAACTTGTTATTTTATGTGGTCAAGAGGCACGTCCGGTCATTATTAGAGCTTAGAGACAGTTTGAAAATGGGAGTGCTTTCATTTAATAAGGAAGTCCATCACGCCATATTAAAAGACCACTACTCTAATTTTGCTCAGTACATTTTTTTTTACCTATGCAGATCTCTTCGAAGACAAACTAAACAAACTTCCAGTTGTGTACTCCATGACGTTAGACCCAGAGGTCAGCTGAGTTATCTGGCCAGCTTGAAAAGTTCCAATAGCCATGCAGGACAGAGTAAAAGCCGAGCTAGAAAAAATGGTGGACAAGGTATGATTTGTCCAGTTGAATCTCCAACTGAATGGGTGTCTTCCATGGTGGTAGCTCATAAGAAAAGCTAAGATGACATCAGAATATGTATTGATCCATGAGATTTGAAGAAAGTGCTAACAAGACTTCATCACCTAATGTGCACAGTCGAAGAAGTCGCCAACTTAATGTGATGTAAATATAAACTGGACTTCTTTTCAATCACCTACATCACCTCAGAATATTAACCTATACAACTACACCCAAATAATGACCTCTCCTACCAGATTTAATAAAGATAACACCGGTAGCATTCTGGACTGGATATTAGTTTCTCACCCCAACTCCATTTCTGAAAATGGCACCCTACCCAGCTCCCTCAGCGATGATCTCCTTGCCTTTGCTCGTTGCTCACCATCCTCCCTCCATCTTCACCACAACTACATCACAACTCGTACCCTAAAAAACTTTAATCCTCTAGCTTTCTCTGACTCACTAAAACATATGAACTGGAACCCTATAAAATCCCTCCCTCTTGACGATGCTGTTACATACTTCAACACTACATTCAATAACCTATTAGATAGCTTCGCTCCCCCCAAAACAAAAAGAATCAAAACCAAAATCTACCCCTTGGCTAACTAAAGTAATTATTGCACTCATGCATCTCCGAGATAAATCTTGGAAGCATTACCATAAAACTAAAACACCTAACACCCTTACTAAGTATAAGCAACTCCATAATAAAGTGAAAAACATTGCTGTAGACCAAAAGTCCTACTACTCCAAGCTTCAAAACAATCATAGATCCAACCCCAAAATATTTTGGAACAGTATATCTGCTCTCCTCTCTCCTGGCAAAAAAGACAATCCTTGTCCTGTCATTAACTCTCCAGATCATATCTTAGCTACCCAGTTCAACTCCTTCTTTATTGATTCAATAGCCAAGGTCACCACATCATTCTCCAATAACACTTCTACTCCACCCTCATCCCACACCCTCAACTCTAGTCCCACTGACATCAACACTGCTCATCTCCCCCCTTTACCATACAACCCATCTCTCCGCACAGCATAAAAAAACTTCTACTAAAACTAAAATCATGCTCTCATGCCCCAGACAACCTTCCATCTAACTTTCTCAAGCTAGCTGCTGATGGTGTAGCCCTTCCCATCACCATACTTATCAACCATTCAGTCTAAGAATCCTATGTACCGCTATATAGAGTAGGGCGCCGGCGTGCAAACGGGATCGAGGGGAAAATAAGAAAATAAACCTAAATTAAGCATTCTAACTAAAATCAGTATTCTGCCATGCAAGTAAATGACAGGCAGAGGGCAACATGGCTAGTGAGTAGTGGTTGCTAAGGTGGGAGGCTCAGTGTGAGACATGTAACTATGCATTAGCAGGCAATCCTAAGCAAATGAGGGGAATGATAGTGAATCCCAGTTTTCCCCAGCATGCTAGTCAGGTCCCAACAGTGTAAGAGAAGGAATAGCCTGGTGCAAGCCTAGAAGTTAGGTGACATCGGAGGGGGTGTCAGGCATACTGTAAGTGGATTGGAGCCCTGTGACTTGGGTTTGCTCCTAGCTTAGCACAGCTAAGCTAGGGGATGTGTCTAAACCTGCCTAGCACTCTTTACATTGCCTAAGTGGGTGTGTATGCTGCACACCATGTTTTAAAGGCAGAAAAAAAAGTTAAACCGGAAAATAGCAGCAGTGTGCACATTTGAGCACTCTGTTTGCACGGCGCACCCCTGGGCTTAAACATGTATGCAATGGGAAGGGAAAACAGCAGTATGAAGGTAACCAAGGAGAACTAGCATAGCTGGCAGGTGAAATGTATCAGAATCAGCCATTTACAGAGGCAGCAGACCAGCCCAGCCCAGAACACTACTATAAACTATGCAAACACCTTCCCCTCTGGTTTTTCCCACACTCTACACCACAGGTTTAAACAAACGGGGAACTTTTAACACTCACAATAAAATGATAGGGGCTGCAGTAGCTATCATACAACAACTTGTGGAAAAGGCTGAGGGTGGTGAGGATGTGAATGCTGTCGACCAACCCACAGTAAGGAGATGAAGAAGAGTGTACAGACCCAGGGTAACCTACCAGGGTTTACATGAGCTGGAGATAGTGGACCACTATAGGGTGGACAGGGACCTCCTACAGCAAATTGTTGAGCTGTGCCAGCCATGCCTGACACACAAAACTAACAGATGGGAACTCATCCCAATGGATACCAAGGTATGTGTAGGCCTACGAATACTAGCTACAGGTACCATACAAAGGCCAACTGGAGATATGAGAAATTTCACAGGCATCACCATCCAGGGTACTCCACCAGTTCCTGGATGCCATGTCAGCACATGTCGGTGAGCATGCATATTTCCCCAACACCCGTGAGGTGTTGGCCAACAATATGTAACTGTTCCACGTACCCTGAGGCAGTGGGTGCTATAGACTGAGAGCATATACACATCAAAGCACCACCCGGTGAGCGGGATAGGGTCTACATCAACAGCAAGAGCTTCCCCTCTATCAACTGCCAGGTCATGAGCTATACCCATGGCATAATAATGAATGAGTGTGCTGGCTGCCCTGGAAGCTATCATGATTCCCACATCTGGCATCTGATGCAGTTGTACCAGAGATTTGCCACTGGTGACATCCCTGATGGTCACCTAGTGGGGGATGCTGGATATGCACTGGAGCCGTGGCTGATAACACCCATAAGAAATGCATACACACCTCGAATAAGAACTCCATAATGAGGCATATGCACAGACCAGAATTATAGTAGAGTGTGTGTTTGGGATGCTCTACTCATGGTTCCGGTGCCTGGACACATCCGTTGGAGCCTTGCAGTACTCACCAGCTGCATGTACCCAAATTGTCCTTGTATGTGCCATACTACACAGTATGATCCTCCGGAAACAGCTGCAGCAGGAACAGCATGGGGCAGGGCCACACAGCCTCCCCACCATTGCCAAGGCCTGCACAGGCACAGAGTGACTCAGAGGAGGAATAACCTGAGCCTGCCCCAGTAGGCAGGAGGCGTGCCCAGTATGCCCTGGCCTTGGCAAAGAGTCAAATCATAGCACATACACTGACACAGGAGGGACCCAGGGAATAACACCTCTCTCTGACTCTCACATACAGTAAAAGGGATGCCAAACATTACCCTATCTGTGCTCAATCATGTGTAGGGTGTGTACTGTGTGCATTCGAAATAAGTGGCCCTGCAGCACCAAACTCAACACTAGGACACCACAAGGTAAGTGACTCACACATTCCACTCAGGGGGGTTCACATACCCAACAACAGTCACAGCCAGCAGGACAGGTGTAGACAAACACAAACAAAGGCTGTGCTATGGCCTCTGAATGAGGCCTATGGTTACTCTTCCCCCCAGGCTTACACAGACAACTACAGCAGGTCTGGCAGTGGGACAGCAGTTCTGAAGGGTAGGAAGACAGAAACTAATATGTAGGTAAATAAAAGCTAAGATCTGTAGTACACTGGTATGCCTCTACTCAGTATGATAGGTAAGACTACAGAATGAAATGGGGTACCCAACATACCAGTACAGTCCTAGCAAATGTGTGCAAGTGTCAGGTGTGCCCCCCCCATCCTACATAGTAATGTAATAACAGTCAGGTGTGCTCGTCCAATCCTGTGTAGAAATGTAGAAATAGTCAGGTGTGCCCCCCCCATCCTATGCAGAAATGTAGTAACAGTCAATGCCAAATGATTGTCGGATACCCTGCAGAGACAGCATGCTACCTGTAGGTGTACAACACAAAAGGTCAGCACTGTAGTACAAACTAACTGGACTTGATCCACACATTCAATACAGATGGGCATACTGGGCATGCTCACACACTTAAACACATAAAGGCCATGTCTGTAAACACCAGTGGACCAGACATATCTGGCAGTCGCAAATGTTAGTGCAGGCACTCCTCAGTATGCACCACTCATGCTTTGCCCACACAGTGGATAGGAATACAGGCATATATATAAGGACAACACACTATAATAAGCCAAAGGTAGACATACACAGATGTGTGGAAGAGGGTGAGTGTGACAAGGAGCCATCCAGGCCTGTCCCACCCGGTACACAGCCAAAGAGCCACAACCACACATGGGTCAGATGTCACTCAATGCAGATACTAGCCACCGGTATCTGTCAGCATTACAGACTATGTCATGCATGTGCTAGCTGTGCAACATGACTGTACAATGAAGTATTCATCTAGCAACTATATGCATGTACCTGTGAAATATGACCCTGTTTGTGCCTGCATGTGGCATGCCAACCCCTAGATGAATGGGTTATGGCCAATGCACACACACACACTGCCCTCCACATAGCACTACTATGACAAGCATGATGAGGTCATCCACTGTGAAATACACCTTTGGGAGAGTTGTAACCCAGTAATCGCTGTGGTGCATCCCATAACTGTGTACTGCTGTAGTGTGATAAACTATTTAGGAAGAAGTTCTAATCCCAGACATGGCAAGTGTGTGTGTGTCTGTGTCTGTCTCTCTCTGTCTGGTCTGTGATGCATCCCATAACTGTGTACTGCTGTAGTGTGATAAACTAGTTAGGTAGGAGTTACAATCTCAGACATGGCAACTGTGTGTGTGTGTGTGTGTGTGTGTGTGTGTGTGTGTGTGTGTGTGTGTGTGTGTGTGTGTGTGTGTGTGTGTGTGTGTGTCTGTGTAGAGAGCAATATTTTTTAGGGTGTTCACACTCCCTACAATTGAAATGCTCTACTTTGGTAAGGCTGCTGAGGTCATCCACCTAGAAATACACCTCTGGGAAGGTTGTAGTCCAGTAATCTCCATAGCGCATGCCATAACTGCATACTTCTGCAGTGTGAAAAACTAGTTAGGTAGGAGTTCTAATCTCAGACTTGGCAAGTGTGTGTGTTTGTCTGTCTGACTCTGTCTGTGTAGTGAGCAATGCTTTTTAGGGTGGTCACACTCCCTACAATTGAAATGCTCTACTTTGGTAAGGCTGCTGATGTCATCCACCTATAAATACACCTCTGGGAAGGTTGTAGCCCAGTAATCACCATAGAGCATGCCATAACTGTATACTGCTGTAGTGTGATAAACTAGTTAAGTAGGAGTTCTAATCCCAGACTTGGCAAGTGTGTGTGAGTGTCTGTTTGTGTGTTTGTATGTGTGCCTGTCTGACTCTGTCTGTTTAGAGAGGAATGCTTTTTAGTGTAGTCACACTCCCTACAATTTGAATGCTCTGTTTGACAATGCTGCTGAAGTCATCCACCTAGAAATACACCTCTGGGAAGGTTGTAGCCCAGTAATCTCCATAGCATGTGCCATAACTGTGTACTGCTGTAGTGTGATAAACTAGTTAGATAGGAGTGCTAATCCCAGACTTAGCAAGTGTGTGTCTGTGTGTGTGTTTGTGTGTGTATGTGTCTGCCTGATTCTGTCTGTGTGCACAGCAATGCTTTTTAGGGTAGTCACACTCCCTACAATTTGAAAGCTCTACTTTGGCAAGGCTGCTGATGTCATCCACCTAGAAATACACCTCTGGGAAGGTTGTAGCACAGCAATCTCCGTAGCGCATCCTATAACTGTGTATGGCTGTTGTTGTTGTTGTTGTTGTTGTGTATTTTGGCTTTTCCCGGTTAGGGGTCACCACAGCAGAACTCTGGTCCATTAATGATTGGTAGTTGATTTTTATGTGCCGTGTTACCAGCCCTGATGCACAACCTTCAGCGAAGGTACACCCATTCATGCATGTCTCCATGCAGAAGACGCTCTAGCTGAGAATCTAACCAAACAGCATCTTACAGTGAGACGACAATGCTACCGCAGCACCACCCCCATAACTATGTATGGCTGTAGTATGATAAATTAGGTAGGAGTTCTAATCCCAGACTTGGCAAGTGTGTGTGTGTGTGTGTGTGTGTGTGTGTGTGTGTGTGTGTGTGTGTGTGTGTGTGTGTGTGTGTGTGTGTGTGTGTGTGTGTGTGTGTGTGTGTGTGTGTGTGTGTGTGTGTGTGTGTGTGTGTGTGTGTGTGGGGCTGTCTGACTCTGTGTAGAGAGCAATGCTTTTTAGGGTAGTCACACTCCATACAGTTTGAATGCCCTACTTTGGCAATCTTGCTGATGTCATCCGATGTGAAATCCACATTTGGGGAAGGAGTTCTCCAGTAATCCTCATGGTGCATCCAATAACATCTCCATGCTGTAGTGTGATATATACCTCTGTTAGGGGTTCTGTACCTATACATGTCAGTTGTGGATGTTTTGTGTTTGTGTGTGTGTGTGTGTGTGTGTGTGTGTGTGTGTGTGTGTGTGTGTGTGCGTGTGTGCGTGTGTGCGTGTGTGCGTGTGTGTGTGTGTGTGTGTGTGTGTGTGTGTGTGTGTGTGTGTGTGTGTGTTTGTAACTCATATCCTGTGTGGAGGTGGGTGTGAGTGTGTAACACCTGGGCCCAATGTGGAGTGGGTTTTGCAAACTACTTATATGGGGGACCTAGTATATATCACAATGTCCACCATACAGGGATAACAGATATGAAATAGCCAAGAGACTGGGTGAAAATCTATACCCATACATGTGACATCAAGGCCAGGTAATCACAGTTAGCAACCCCAGTATTATACAGAGCACACTCTCAACCCATGTCTCATACACACACACACACACACACACACACACACACACACACACACACACACACACACTTGCCTAGGCAACAGCCAGTATGTGAGTAGTACACTGCATATTGGCCACTGATAGTAACTATAGAGTGATTGCAGTGGGATACAGAGGGCATGGTACTCTGTCCATCTGTCCAATAGGCATGTACATGCAGACAGTGCACCTTCCCCATGTTCCCACTGGACACCTGCAACACCTGTGATGCCATCAAATGTGACTCACAAAGGACTTACCATGTCTGAAAACATGCCCTGTATGGACAGATGCTACTGACACCAGGGAATGATTTTAGCATGCTATAAATGTAGGTGCAGGGTAAAACTGCTGTCCATTACCAGTTCCCACCATAGGTGGCCAAAACAGGCATACCTGATGATAATCTGTGTACACAACATGGGCCAGACACCCCAGGTACAGTTCCACATGTCACTGTACATGCATGTTGGAGGTGTGCACATCCCAGACATCGTCCATGTCTGGACTAAGGAGCACATACATGGCAAGTGATGCACAGCATTGTCCACATGCAACAGTCACCCAGGTGACTGGATGGTGGATACAATACCCACCTATGTGGGCAAATGCAGAAACTACAGCCCTGAGCCACAATGCAGACCATTGTCATGTGGCCTGATGCCAAGGTATACCCATCACCTAGCCTTGTATAGCCATCTGGCACAGTTGACCACCACACACCCATGCTGACATGCACCCATGCATGTCAGTACTGGCACCCTGTGTGTTTGTGTGTGTGTTGTATGTGGCGTATGATCACATCCATGCTCACTACAACCTCCATTGGCATACTGAAGCATGCTGTCTGATGTCAGACACCTCCCCATACCCATATAACCTCTGTATGACCCATGTGGTGCATGTGATACCTGCACAGTAATATGTTGTGGCAATCTCACTAGTGATGAGTTGTATTCCTGGCCCTGCCAAGTGTGTCAATGTGTGTGCGTTCCTGTGAGAGTGCGGCTGTGCTGACGCTGTTCATGTGGACAGGCACATGTACTACACCTGCTGTATAGCTACCATATCCCTGTTGCAGATGTCACTCACCATCCCATATATGTTCTGAGGGCTCCACAACAGCTAACCTATGTGGCGCATCCAATAACTGCATAGAACTGTGATAGCACTACATAGTCATCAGAGGTTTACTACCCTGTGCTGGTAGGTGTGTGACACAAACATGCTTAGGTTTTACTCTCCCACACCTCCCTGACTTGTCTTTGCCTCTGTCTGCCTCTCTCACTCCCTCACTGGTGGATGTGGAGACCTACACCTGCTTTGCTTAGGTAGTAGCATGTGTATTGTAAGTGATGCTCATAATCAACTGATGGCCACTGCATGAATTGCAGCCCTCCCTTAGCTGATTGCATGTGGAACAGCTAAGTAACATTCCCATAGCCAATTGCATGGAAACACACTCCAATATCTAGGAACATCATGTTGGTGTTGGGCCTTTTTATTCAATGTGAGCAGGAACTCGATCTGTTTGGCAAACAGCATCTTAGATGGATTGGGGTTTACCTCTGACAACATACATATGGAAAAACACACAGGAGGGGGATGTGCCTGCCCTTACTACAGACTGTAAATGCTGCTATACTGCACTCAAAGTAATGTTGGTTTAACAGGGTGTGTGCAGATATGGCTGTCCTATATGTTTTAATACCTGCATGTCAGTTCTATGTTTATGAGGACTCCCCATGTGTATGGTCATCTGCAGACTGGGTGG
The DNA here is from genome assembly GCF_019279795.1 of Protopterus annectens. NCBI lineage: Eukaryota > Metazoa > Chordata > Ceratodontiformes > Protopteridae > Protopterus > Protopterus annectens. Next base: position 1,179,363,280 of record NC_056728.1, on the reverse strand, counting down.
TTTGTGATGCCTTTGGTTTCATGTGTTATCCACAGAGCATCCATCTGTGAACTGCAGAAGGTAGTGTGAGGATTGCAGTCTGTAGATGGTGAAATCCCTGACAGTTACAGACTTCATATCCCTCATAGGACATATGGTTGCGACAAACCCTGTTACAACAGCAAATGTATGAGGTTATCACAGCAACATGTCAATATTGGCTCTGTGTATGTGCTTCCAGTCACAACTCTGTCAACCTTTGTACATATGTCATGCATTAATAGTGCATATGTGCTGTACACCATAATTAGTGTCATCATATCTGATGACAAGCCAGTGAGATATCAGACTGCTACACATGTTATGTACAGTAGGGGTTATATTTGATGAAATAACCTGGACATTTTGTGGTTGTCTGTACAGTACTGAGGTCTGTGTACTTAAGGTGAATGTGTGCATTGTTAATATGTACTTTAGCCTATGTACAGACTGTGGTAGATGTCATCGTTCTAGGTCCTGTCCTATCTGATATTACATGCTGCTCCAGTGTATGTTACTGTATTGGCTTACATGTTTGTAGAGCCATACACACACATATCCCATACCACAGACAGGGATAGACCACACTGTGTAGTGGCCCGGTATATGTAGGGTTAGTGTGTGAGTGGCACATATGAGGATGGTGTTCAACAGATAGTCCATATAAAGAAATATTATGCTAGCTTACCATATCTGGCTGTAGCTGTGTTCACATTAGTTGTGGTTATGCACTTTCACACAGGTGTATCTTACCCCATGCTATGACATGCCTGTACAGCCTGCTATATATGCAGGTACATGTGCATTCCCCCATAGAAGATGTAGGCCAGTATTGAGCCAGTCTGCCTGTAGCCTGGACATTTCTTTGTTACATGCCTAGCAGCTTAGTGTACTTACCCAGTGAGATGTCATGTCCAGATACTTGCCAGATGTACTGCTGCCGCGCCTCCCTTGACAGTCTTGTATGTCAGACAGAGTAGTTGGATGCTGTACAGATGTATGTCAATATCTAGTGGGTAGTATGTGGCCATGAGACCTCTCTACCAGCAGTTATTTTGTGTCAGGACAAACAGGGGTGTGTGACTGCATAACCTATGGGAGCAAATGTATACCAGTCATTATGTGTTATACCCATCTACGTGGCTGTTAACATCCATATTGTCAGGCTTGGTCCACATGTTCTGAACTAAGGGGTTCTGTGTATAAATCTGGACTGTACAGAGTGTGTCAGAATGTCCACATATATTGGTCAATATCTCTGCTGTAGTCCACAGAAGCATTACATGCTTGCTGCAGTACTGTACTATGACGTCCTTAGGATGTTCATCAGTAGCCAATGTTGCACATGTGAAAAGCAGATATGGCCTCCCACACATCATGTCTGTGAAGAAAATCCCTATTACAGTAGCAATAGACTACTAATATACCTGCTATACATATCTGACATCCCCTTGCACTACAAAGTTGGGACTATAGAGGTTGAGGTAGGGCTACACTCTATGTTCAAGACATATGATGAAAATATATGTACATATGATTATCCAGATATCTATATAGATAATTACACATATACATATCGACATATATAGATGGGTATGTATATGTACATAGGTATGCATATACACACCCAGATATAAACATATACAGAGCATTATATGTCTACACATATACAGATAGTGATACATATGCACATATACGTACACCACGCTTCCATTCCTACCAGGAGTCCACTGCTGTTGTATTCCCCACACATACGGTGGGGCTGGGGCCATATATGTGTGGGCTTCACCTACATAATACATGTGTGCCCATATGCACTCCAGAGGCCAGTGTATGCAACAGTGGTATATGGCCCTGTATTATTGAGTCTGGGGGGGTGCACCATACATAACCTAGGCTGTTACAAAATGTGGGGGTATCATGGGGTGAGCTGGCGTAAGGTATCTGGATGTACAGTACCATACATTTCACCTATCTTGACATTACATACATAAAGTGGGTTACTGCAGGCCTATTGCCTCCTGCCATACAGACTGTTTTGTTTGTCAGTGTGCCTGTGATGGTGTCACTTATGCCTTGTTATGTAACAGTTACATCTCATCTGGTCAACTGAAGTCTTTACCACCTAGTGATTGTGTGCAGAGTGTAGATAGAGGCTGCTGAACTATACACCTGGATTACTTACTGTTAATTGTGTGGTATCTTGTGGCCCAGTCTGTCTTTACTATTGTACAATTTGAAGGTCTCGGCCTGGACAGCAACAGTTGTGGACCTTTCCAGACTACTGTATTAGTATAACTGTTTCACAGTTGCATTACTCTGCTTATATGGATGTCAGTGTCTGAACAGTTATATGACATGGCATATACATCTATAGTAGTACACAAATAAAGGTTTTCCATTTCTGCAAACCTGTGTGTGGTGTTTTATCCTATGACCTCTCTGTGGGTATATGTTGCCGGCAATAAATGTCATTTGTATGGATGGCTCATCCAGTGTCCAGTTGTTAGGGTGTTAACTGTAGGCATAATGGCTGTTCCATATTGTGTGCACCTACTACATAAATATTTTACTGTAAATATTTCTGTGTGTGTATGTCTAGTCACATGTATATCTATATCTATATATGTGTGTGTATATATATATATATATATATATATATATATATATATATATATATATATATATATATGTGTATATCTGTATCTGCATACATGTGTCTGTGTATATGTATCCTGGGGATGTTGATAGCTTCCACATTGTACATTTCTTATGGGAGCCAGACTGTACTGCATGATATGTTACCAATACCAGCCTGACATCATACAGGTGGGATGTAGTATTGTTAACATCTTGTGCCCATGTCGTACCAGGACCTGGTTATGGAATCTGCAACACTTGGTAGGGTAATGCAGGGCGAACTTGTTTGTCTGTGGGGGGGCTGGGTATACCTATTCATACAAGACATATATTGTTTGGGGCCTCTCAACCCCATTAACGGTGCATGTGGAAATTTATGATTTAGTTAATCTCCCATTGATATCTACATACCTTTATGGATATATATATATATATATATATATATATATATATATATATATATATATATATATATATATATATATATATATATATCTGCTTACATATATATAACTAGGTCTGTATATACCTACATAGATATATATCACCTTACATATATGTAAGTTGCTGTGTATATGTAAACATATAGGTGTAGACATACATATGGGTTGATGTAAGCATTTGCATGTGTATATGTTCATATATATTTATGTGTATATATATATATATATATATATATATATATATATATATATATAAACAAACCAAACCAAAAGACCGCACGTAAAATGGCAATTCAAAGAACGAAGGCTGATGTAATGCAGTGTTAAGCGCTTTTCATTTACTAGAATAGCAAACTTTATCAGACAAACACATTAAACTCATTAAATACTAAAAAAGGCGCTAAAATGCCAATGATGTTATCAAATAATTAATAAACCCTTGGTCATGGTAACCAGAATTATATAAAATAGAAACTAACATCTAATAAATACAAAAATACAAAAGTACAAAACACAATAGCTTAGAATATTGACCCTAGATGTGCAAGGGTCTATATTAAAAGCATGGATGTTTACTCACCCAAATACCTAAATGCCAACACATATTCCACGAACCGCAAATACACCAAACGCCCTAAGCCGCGAAATTCAAAAACTCGAAATGTCATAGTTGTCCCATCTCACCGCCTTCTACATATTACCTGCACAAACTAAATAAACCACATATATACACTAACCAAAACCCTACTTCTAACCCTAAACTAAACCCTACTTCTAACCCTACACTAAATCTTGTATATACCACCATGTATGCACTTAACCTGCACCCTAACCCTAAGGTCCGTAACTATCACACACTTACCTTAAAAAGCTATACCCAAACAAGCTAAATAATCCACACACATATACTTAATAAAACCCTACTTCTAACTGTACACTAAATCTAACATATATTACCATCTATGCATTTATTTTAACCCCCACCCTAACCCTAAGGTCCATAACTATCGCACACTTACCTTACGGAGCTATACCACAGAAGGGCCAACATGACGATTCGCGCTTCAGGACAATTGATGTTTTCGCAGTTTGATGAAGATGTGTCGGCGTTTAGGTATTCAGGTAAGTAAACAGTTGTTAGTTTAATATAGACCCGATATGCAAAACTACCATAATAACTTAAATACATTAAGATATGAACTGTTATATTGAGCTCTCAACTATTCGAAGCCCTGATATGCATGCCTTCCTGTATAACTGTCCAGTTCTTCAACATAGCCATTTTAACTTCTTGAAAATGTATGCTAAATGATGTTATAAACAATGCCAAGGTATCCGTCGACTTAACCTCAGTATTACCAGCTTGGTGTCCCCCACTATGACCCCAATATGGGGGGAAAAATGGCCATTCAACCTCTTGACTTTTGCTTCGTCATATAATTCAAACAACATAAAAGCAGGATATCCTCTTTTTACAAACATATCTATCAAATTGCCACATTTAAATTCAAAATCCTGATCAACACTTATCATTTTGGCTGCTCGGACAAATTGTCCCTTGACCACAGCCTTTTTATATCCCATTGTATGTGCACTGGTAAAAATGTAAGAATGAATATGAGTAAGTTGGCTTCCTGTGTATTTTAGCTATGTACCTTCCATTTTGTTTATCCTTACTTAAACTGACATCCAAATAATTGATTGCATTTTCATTGACCTCATGGGTGAATTGTAAATAGGACGTTGTGCCATTAATATATTCAATAAACCCATTTAATACATCATAATCACCTTGCCATGAAATAGAAATATCATCCAAATATCATAAATATAAATTGATATGTTGAGAAAAAGGACTGTTAAAAATGTATTGCTCCTCCCAGACCACCGTAACAATATTGGCAAAGATGGTACCACATGGAGAACCCATGGCCACCCCAACTTGTTGTAGGAACAAACCAAACCAAAAGAACACACATAAAATGGAAAATCAAAGAAAGAAGGCTGATGCAATGTAGTGTTAAGTGCTTTTCCTTTACTAGAATAGCAAACTTTATCAGACAAACACATATACACATTAAACTCATTAAATATTAAAAAGGGCACCAAAATGCCAATGATGTCATTGAATAATTACTAAACCCTTGGTCGTGGTAACCATAATTATATAAAATATGAAATCACATCTAATAAATACAAAACTACAAAAATACAAAAGTACAAAATACAATAGCTTAAAAAATATTGACCCTAGATGTGCAAAACTACCATAATAACTTAAATACATTAAAATATGAACTGTTATGTTGAGCTGTCATCTGTTCAAAGCCCTTAATTTTAAAATACTGCTTATATTACAAACATCATTCAATCCTGGCCAAGCATATGAAAGCAGATCGAGTTGCTAGACAAGTTCAGCTTTGTCAAGCATCAATTCCCAGGGACCACCTCTTTGAGGTACTTTTACCTGCTGCAAAACTGAAAACTGAAATTCATGACCAGTAAACTCATGTATATGCTTAGCAAGTACATTATTAAAATTACACTTCCTTATTGCATATACATGATCATATATCCTTTCTTTTAACATACGGGTGGTTCTACCAACATAAAATGACAAACATTTTTGACATAATGCTATATATAGACGTCCTTTTGAATTACAATTATATTTTCCATTGACAGTGTACATTTTCCCTTTTATTTTCATTGAATGACCCTCATAAATGTATCTGCAATGATTGTACCTGCCACATTTGTTTATACTACCAAGCTGTGGCCAAAGTATATGGCTTTGTTTATTCCTCTCTAACAAAGCTTTTAAACTCGTATCCTTCCTAGCTACCATTCTAAAGCCTTGATCCAACTTGCCCCTAATATGCACGCCTTCCTGTATAACCATCCAATTCTTTAACCCAGACACCAGATACGGAACAGTTGCATAGCAAACGGAACACATGCATATATGGGACCACAATGGTAATAAGAACGGCGTGCAGGTACGTTGATGGCACCATGCCACCAATGTCGGAATAATTCAATAAAGCACATGCATGGGAACCATTAATATATTTATCAAACAAACTGGACATTATCAGAGTCAATACATGCCAGTTGGGGTGGGTGGATCTAGGACTACTGAACGAAAGTTCAATAGTCCGAATCCACAATCACCAAACACACTTTAACGAAAGTGCTTTAACCGAAAAAGCGCTTTTGTTAAAATGCGTAAAAAAAATACAAAACAATAAATCTACTTTTATGCTCCGCAACAGGCATACTTATGCAAAAGTGCTTTTTAGGTGAAAAGCACTTTCATGTAAGTATGCTCGGCCGATAGTGATTCGGTGATGTTGTCGTTCGGGGATCAGTACAGAACCCAGGTGGGTATGTTGATTATTGTTGGAGATATGGTGGGGGGGATGTCAATTAACAAATAATATATTCCTGTAGTCCACATTACTTTCCTAGTCAGTGCTGTTATCTGTACCTTACAAGTCTTACTACACTACCCTATAGCTTTATTTTGGACAGTGATATGGCTGTTGTCATCATTACACATGAACCGTTTAACCTGCAGTATACACCTGTTACCTGGTATACCTGTGGAGGGAATGTTTGTTAACACTAACTGTTTCTACACATACTCCCAGATTCTGGGTTGCTGTTTTGCACATAGCTACCCAACTCTTTCTGCACAGACTCTGGCCATGTGTTGACCACATGCTGGTGTGCCTGGACATATCTAGAATATTGCCCTCTTCCACCTTTAGTGACCTGACACACACATATACATGCTTTTCTACGCAGTTATATTATGTAGCACAGTGTGGGTGACAGTGACCAGTGATACTTTATTATTCAGAGAAACTGCAACACTCACAATTCCCTACAATACCAAAGTGAACAGTGCCAGTACAAGTTATAATGGTCTGTATTTCTCAGCACAGTGTTCGTATCCAACATGCCTGTGGGAGCAAAGTTTGTTAGCACTACCTGACTGTTGCCACACAAAGTTCCAGATTACACATTAGTATTATACACATACATCTCACTCTGTTACTGTACACACTCTGGTCACAGCTTGACGGCATGGGAGTGTAGATAGGACATATTTGAAATATTATTCTCCTAACAGTTTTGGGGGTTGCTACAGTGGCACGTGTGCTCTCATGATGTTTGGCAATCATATGTATTCCCTGTTTGCTGGCTACACATCTGGGATCATCCCACAGACTTACCAGGGGGACAGGAGGGCAGGCAGCATATATGGGCACATATACTCGACATTATGGCCTCATCTGTGCAATTGTGGGGTATGCATCTGTATGCAGCCTAATTCCACTCCGAGGATTCAGACCATGACTGTGTCTGCTACAACTTAAACACTGCCCATCACAGTTGTTTCTGCTATATAGATATTGCTGTATATCTCCAATCTGCTTTCTCTCTTATTGATCCCCTGTGCTTATGCATTCTGACCTTGTATTACAACACTCATATACAGATTTCCTAGACAGTTATATGTTGTAGAACAGTGTGGGTGACAGTAATGTGTAATACCTCATTATTCAGAGCAACTGCATGTCATTCTTATATTCCTGGCCAGAGTGTTGGTATCTGACAGACCTGTGGGAGGAATGTGTATTAGCACTACCTGAATGTTGCCACACACAGTAACAGATTCCACATTACTATTATGCACATACATCTCACTGTTACAGTGCACACTCTGGCCACAGCTTGACAAGATGGGGGTGTAAATGGGACATACGTGGCTTGTTAGTCACATAAGGTATTGGGAAGTTGCTTGCGTGCCAGCTTTGTTCTCATAGCTGTGTGTCTATCAGTTGTATTTCCTGTTAGCTGCCTATGCATCTGGGATAAGCCCACTGATTTCCTAGGGAGACAGGTTGACAGGCAACAGATATGGGCTACTTTATTTGACATTCTGGACATATCTGTACAGTTGTGAGGTATAATTCTGTATGCAGATTACTACCACTGACAAGATTCGAACCGTGTCTGTGTGTGCTAAATAAACAACAGTCTGTGTGTGCTAAATAAACAACAGTTCACATCTCAGTTGCATGTGCTATTCTGTTTTTGTTGTCTGAATTTTCCCTGTTTATTGTCTGTGTGTATCTCAGTTGTACTAAATGGCCTCTGGGGATTACACCTGTCATATAGAGGCATTCCTACACATTCACATTATGGTGCACGGTGTGAGTAACAGTGCTTAATACTACAGTACTATTACATGATTGCATATCTACATTACCATATGATACCAGGATATACACATGCAGTCCAGCAGTTAAACCTGTTTTGTCAGGCTATTACACTTTTATTGACTTACAAACAATATGAGACTCTTCCTGACATATTCTGTAGTGTATGGAGTACTTGCCTTGAACAATACAGGTTTTATACAAGTAATTAATTCACTACTGCAGCAGTCTCTGTGCATGGTCTTTAACTAGAAGTCCTGCCATGACCTTGGACTTCTGGATGCACCAGTACTGCACCAGGAAGCACACACCTTCTCCCCTTACTGCCATAGTCCCTGCAAGGGGACGCTATAACAACTTATGAGATGTATTCCCATCTCTTCGGTTTAAGTAGGGCCAATTTTTCGCACATTTCCATGATTGGTCAGTTTTGAAAAGGCTAAGCTATTGGCCTAATGAGTTAGCTGGTCTACACATTGCTCACACTTCTTAAGCTAGCCTATGCAATGCTTACATTACACTTTGCATTATAATGCCTTTTTGGCATTGAGCTATTAATCATTACACCTTATAGGTATGCTTTGTATCCATGATTAATGTGTACGTATGCTCTGTGGGGTCCTTGTGTTTAATTGGGGATGTCAACACTCTCCTACAATTACACCTCACTTCTGGGCTTACTGCTGTACTCCAGTTCACATATTTATGTTATGTAGTGGGATATGGAACATATGACTGTATACTGATTTCTTTCACAAGTTCAGTTTGGTTATACTATGGTGAGGACTTGTTTTTTCTGTACTTCTGTGATGGCTTGGTGGTTATCTACTGTGACTATGGTGTATAGGGTGCTCGGTTCGAGGCCTGCATGGCTGTTTATTTTGTTGATGGGCAGAACAAGGGCCGTTGGATACAGAGTGATTAAGGCACATTTAAGCAATTGTAAGTGGGTTTGCGCAATGGTAAACACTGCTAACCTACTGTTACATCTACTTACAGAGAGTTAGCTTCAGAATTGCTTAGCCAGTGTAGGCATTGCTTACCGCCACGCAAACAGGCTTAAGGCCGCTTACTAGTGCTTAAATATGCTTACTACTGCTTATCTGTGCTTAAACCTGCTTACTAGTGCCTTATTCATTATGACACTGACACCACACATGTGCATTTACTGCAGTACTCCAGTTCATAAATATATGTTATTTAGTGGGTTATGCAACAAAAGTATTGGTCATAAAGTGCTTTGCCTTGTAAAATGGAATGTGCTGCAGTGGGACTCGAACCGGGACTGTTTGCTCGTATGGTGAATGCTCTGCCCACTACACTATTGCTATGCTGCTTCTGTTGTATACATTTTTCTTTTTCTCCTCTTTAAGCAATTTAAGCTGCATTAACTGTAGCTAAGCGATGGGCATACTCGCACACCTACAGTTAGCTTTAATCGGATTTTTGGAAAAAGATAAAAGGGTTTCTTCATTTTATTTATATATGCTGTTGCTATTGTACACAAGGGGGAGTATTGGTGAGGATATGCGTCACCTGTGAGTTGTCTCGCTCATTGCATATCTCTTTCTGCTGTTCTAAATTGTGGGGGCATGTTTATTCTGAGAGCTCTGCTCTCAGACACATGGTCCCTGCCCTCTTACACACTCCATGTAAGCCTAGGAGCTCGGGCAGCGTGCCACATTACTATGCATGGCGCACTGCCATCCTGCTCCTAAATGGTCACTTCCGTGCAGGACTAAGCTAGTCCTGCACAGAAGATTAGTAAATCTGGGAGTTATTCTTTTCGTGGTTTAAAACTTTCACTATATTTGGATTTGGTGAAGTCAGCAGATATATAAGCAGTCTTATGATTGCAGATCTATAATGTAGTTTGTTTTGAGGAGGCCTGTACCTCCTGCAGAATGAAGAATGTATAATCTTAGTATACACTGAATTTTGTATATCATTTGATAAGCATGAAACTTTTTTTGTTTTCCTGTCCAGCTGATCCAATATCTTTTGAGGGGCAGTCAGTTATTCCAAAACTGTAAGTTGGAAAAGGAAGAACAAATTAGGTTATAGCTTGGAATTTGTTCCTAGATATTATGGTTATTATCAGTATTAATTTTAGTTTTCTAAAATATTCCTTACCGAGTTTCATTTGCATTTGAAGATATTTTATTGTCTATCCTTCATCAGGTCCTAAATATTTACACACTCTCACCTGCTCAAGTGCCTTTATGTCACTTTCCTGTCCCAGATTGATATTTTCTTGGTGCTGCAGCTTTCCTGCTTCAAATGTTGCATTGGCACATTTAACAACATCAAATGACTTTCTACTATCATCTGAGAAAGTTTTGACCCCTTGCAGGCATGTTTTCTGCTCCTCATCTGATGAACTATACAGTTTTAAATCATCTACAAAAGAAGATGAGAAGTGTTTACATTTTGTTGTTTCCTGAAAACCAAATTGTAGCCATGCTCTAATCTAAGTAGACAGATTAATGGGTTAAGAGCAAATCAAAAGAGCTGAGGTGACAAAGATTCCCCCTGAAATATCCCCCTTTGAATGTTTATCCCTGGGATAAGAATTTGTCCTTTATCGTGGCTTAGCTCAAAGTAGTTTACCACTGTTTCATAGTTACTGTAATGTAATTGATTCATGTAGGGTGCATCTTATACATCTGTAAGCAATCCTATATCCAGGAATGTGGGATGTTGTCAATTTGTCTTTCTTTCTTTTTTTTTTTTTTTTTTTGTAATCTATCCATGCCATACATAAATTATTCCCCTTTTTACAATTCTTCATTATGAAATTATTTAACTGCAAATGTTTGTTTGTTCCGTATGACTTTCTTTTGTTACACTTTTGTTCTATTCTTACTATTCTTATGATTGAGTTTTTTCTAAATGACTATTAATTATGTCAGTATCAATTCCAGTATATAGTTTATGCATTGCTGGAAGGCAAGTTATTGGTCTATAGGTTTTAGAATAGCTCGCAGGGTCACTGTTAAGAGGAGTATTCTTTTTTCTGTTGTTAATCAGATTGGTTATTGTATAAAGTAAGCATTTTTATCTTGAAATATAACACTTTATCTCCTCAGGGTCTTAATGTAGAATGTTACTGGAGGCTTTTAATTTAATTTGATTTTTAATGTTCATTGGATAATTGATTAATGTTCATTGACTAATTGCCTTGTTTACTAGGGTATTTAAACTGTGCTTATTTTGTAATGTTATATACTCCTTGAAGGCGTTTGCCGAAGCGCTAGAGGTACAATAAATCCAGTGAAATTTAAGTGGATTATTCGTTTGCAGTTTATTGCAGTTTACTGTTAATCAGATTGGTGTCTGCTTGGGATGTGCATATAAGTGGTTCTTATTTGGGGTTAAATTTTTATGTAAAGATGTTAATACTTTCACCCAGAAGTTGTGCACTGAATCTGGGCCTGAGGTTTTCTAGACAGGAGCTTTTCTTAAATTTCTTTCGATTTCTCTGGCAGTTACTTCATCCCATTTCATATGCTGTACATTTGAACTTCTTACTGTTTCTTTTACTTCTTCTATCCATTCAGCATCTTTGTTATGTTTTACACGGTCTTCATAAATATTTGTCCAAAATGTGTCCACTGCTTTTTTTTGTAGTGTTTCTATTCCTTATGCTTTGCTTCCCAGTTCTCTATAAAACATTTTTGAGGTCATTCATTTCTTATTTTGCACTTTTCCTTCGTATTTGTCTGCATATGTTCTACATTTTCTGCCATTGCTGATATCTTTAGTATATTATTTGCAATAGTTTATGATATATCCTGGTCTCTGTTACTGCATGTTTTTTTTAACAACATCGATATTTCGAAGTATTTTAGTTGCTCTGCTTGGTCTTCTATTCTCTTCTAACATTGACACTTCTTTTCTTAATTTCTCTACAGTTTATTCTATTGGATGCTTCTGTGATGTTATTTGATTTCTTCTCTTTCTTTCCCATATTACTCTTTGTTTTTGTGGTAAGACTTTATCTGGAATTAATTTACTTGCACAGTAATATATCCTATTTACCTTTGTTATATCACATACGTTTCTGTTCTTGATTAATATGTTCTTTTGATTATCAGAGTTCTAACATTTTCAGTCTTACTGACCTTCTACAATCTATTTCATCAATCTTAATATGTCTATCTTAATTAAATCAAGCGACTCTTCTCTTAGATCATTTTCTTTTACACTGAGGGCACATTCTTTGTTCTCCATTTCCTGTGGACATTCTACAGAAAGTTCCTATACATCTTCCTGTGACATATTCTTTTCAGCTGCATCCTTTACCATCCATTGTTCCTTAATATAGGAAGTGACTGACCTATGACTTCACAACATTGACTGGGTCAGAGTTGCCACTGCGTCCTACTACTTTCTTTGCTGTGCAACTCCAAATAAGCTTTTCTAGTACTTTCCTACTGAAGGCTCCTGTGGATTTTCATGTGGCAGGCTGATCAGATGCTTCCCATTCCATCTGTTTCTCCTTAATTTGGGGAATCATTGTCCCATCATTCCATGACATTACCAGAGTTAGGTTTTCTACACTAAACCCTTCACTTATCAGGTATTCTATAACTTCAGTTTCTATTTGTTTAACTTCTACTTCACTGCTCTTCTCAACTGTTCTATGTTCAGCCTTTGTGGTCTTATTTTTTGCATTATGACATTTTTCCATATCTGGGTGCCTTTGCCTGGATATCTTCCGAGTTGATTTTTTTTTTTTACTTTCTCCTTCGTATAAATATATTGCACCGTATCGGATCTCGCTTTCTTTCCCATATCCATCTCTCTTTTTATACATTTCAAAAATCTCTAGATTTTGTTCTTTATACTTCCAAATGGCCCAAAGTTTCTTGGTCTATATAAGGTTTTTGGTACTTATGTATTATCGCAACCACATTTCAAAGAGGAGAAATGGTTCTTTTCCAAACCACACAGCTGTTTCTCCTGTTCGAAATCTGATTGTGATAACACGTAAGCACTCTGACATGTAGTCTGGGAGAAAATAGAAGAAGTGAAACATGGATTTATAACTTAGTTGTAAAGCCAGCTATCTGAAAGAAAATCAAAGGTTATGTTTACTTGCAATGGAAACGATGATTTAAAGAAACATGCACTTTTGTAGAATGGAGAAGCAGTGCCCAGTACATAAGCAATGGCACAGAATCGTTGGCAAAAATGTGTTAACTGAATAAATGCGGACCATAAACTGTTATGAACCAATGTTATTCTTCAGAAATAAATGACAATTGTTAAAAACAACCTGAGGATGAATCAGAGACACAGTTACCATACAGATCTTAACACAAATCAGTTCAACAGTTCTCCAAAATATTAATAGCAGTGCCTTTAAGAGCTGGTACTGCTAACATATCTTTCGACATAAAACTCATGGCCATTCTGTACAGATCTATTATTAACGCACATAACAAGAGCACTGCCATCATTACCAACAAGTCTGTGTAATCTAGGTAATATACTACATGCAGACAAACCTCAACGATTACTTATCTGTAACAACTTCTCAAAACATTTATGTTTAATCAGTTCCAAAATGGAGCTGAGGAAACTTGACTGATCAAATACGATATGAAGGTGTAAAAGTTAAGATGTGATCAACAGTCTAGACTTTCAGTCCTCTGTTCATCAATGACAAGTAAACAATATAATGCAATATGCTACCAGCATTCAAATACTCAAACTAGTAACCTAACAACATTACAAAGACTATACAAAACACATTACACAAGTACAGTTACAGTAGTGAAAACAACATTATTAAAGAAAAAACAAGCTTCTACTTTTTGAAAATATTTTTGTCAAACCATAACAAAGTATCACAGATTGGAAATGTGGTTGCGATAATAAGTACCATGTTTTTCATAGATGCATTGCATTAATGAACATAAATTTGCATTCAAAACTTTTGAAAGTTTTTCTTGTGCAAATATTTTTTTTGCTTTTACTTTCTCTTTTAATTTTTTTTCAATATCGGTTATCTGGAATCTCTAGGCTTCTTGCAAAATAGTAACAGTACATAATTACTTCATTATCTTCAAAAGTCCACTCTCTCATCTTTATGGTTCTCTTTTGGCTTCTCAGTTTTTATGTTTTTTGTGGACAGCTACTTTCTTCTTCAGCAGGAAGACCATTCTCTCCCTGAGCCTGGACTAATTGTATTGTAGGAATGTTTCCATGTCTTGAAGATTCTACTCTGTCATTTTTTCCAAGTTCTACCAGGATTTTTGACTTTTTTAATCCGGGACTAGCACACCCGGCTTTCTTTTTTTAATGTTTTAATCTACTTTTGCCCATGATATATGTTATACAAAGTGCAGTCTATGTATCGGTGTCATCTTCATGAAATTTTAGTAAAAATTTTCTTAAAAAGTACTCACCAAGACTTGAGGATCAATTCTATTCCAGCTATATCACTCTTCCTTTGTTGCTGATTTTATCATCTCTACAACACAGCCTAGATCTGCTGTTAGACATAGAAGATTATATTATAGATGAATACTAATATATATATATATATATATATATATATATATATATATATATATATATATATATATAAGCAAAGCAGTGGAAGATTTTACATTTACAACAAACAGAGGCATGTTTCATATTTAGACACTGATAAAAATGAATGTATTGGGAATGTTATATTTTTCCCAGCTGAAGAGTTTTAATAGTGTGAATTAGTTAAACATACTATCATAGGTGACAGCTTGAATACAACTATGAGAATGAAATTATTTTGAAATGGTGCAATTTGAAAAAGGATAGCTATAAACAATATAACATTTTAATGAATGGCATTTGGTATTTTTGGCTTACATTAGTGCTTCCGTTTTGTGCATCTTTTTATTCCAATATTAATTAATAACAATGGAATGACATCAAGATGTTTGAAGTGCGCTGGCATAGAATGCCACTTATTAAAGAAAATGTTCAATTCAGTAGCTGTACATTTTGCTGAATGTCATGCTTAGAATCCTAAAGTGTGGAAATGTGCATGACTCAAGGTTTTAAAAGAAATGATTTGTGACAGTTCAAACACAAGCAATTACTTCAGATGGAACCTATTATACCGGGATGTTCAGTACTATATCTTCTATTAGCCTTAACATTGGATATGATCTGCCCACATTAATTTTTAAATGTCCATTTAACACATACTGACATTCAAGTCTCACTATAAAGCATTTCATTTTTTTTTAACTGTGCGCATATGAACTGATTGCTGCTTTCAAGTTTCTCTTACAGTTATGTTAACAAATTCAAAGACAATTGTTAAGCGCTTATCTTAACAATTTATATATACTGTGAATTCATTATTCATTTGTCTAGGATTGCATTCTGACCATATTAGATTAAAGAAGTTGTTCAGCACACTGATTTTTCCTAAAGTTATTCAAGCTGGGTCCCACACAAGAGATGCACTTACTTTTTTGTCCGATGTGATAGACATTACAAGAAGGACAGGTCAGCGTGGAGAAATTACTGCATGCATGCAATGTAGGGCCATATTGCTGTATCGTTCATGCATCTGGCACAAGAAGGGAAGCCTAACAGTCCAGATTGACCATCACAAGTCTTCACAGTCAAGTGACAACTCTGGCCATCATATGAATTAGAAGAGAACAGGTTAGACTGGACACATGAAAGAGCAAAACAGCAAGAATAAGGAAACATGCAAATGTTGCTGCAAGTAGAAAGATGGTAGGAGAACTGGTCATTTTTTTCCTTCTTTACAATAAAAGAAAAAGTGAGTAAAGTAGTGATGGTTTTCTAGAGATTATACTGAAAAAGAGGGAGAGGTAGCAGGGGTAGTCAGAACAACACAGAACATAGTTTCAGACAGCAGCAGTAGACACAAAAGAAGAGGAGGACAGTGGATGAAATCAGACATATAGTAGGTGGACATGTGACAGAGAGGGGTGGAAAATGAGCAAGGAATGGGAGTGATGCATAAAGAAGAAAAAACAGCAGGATGTAATGGGGTAGGGTCCTGGCATGAATAGATGCCAGGCTAGTCTAGAGGACAACAAAACCAGCATCACTTTCCTGGGCAGCTGATGTAATAAGTCAGTTGTTCTCCTAATGTCCAGATGAGCAGAGCCTACCATTCTTATCACTTCATAAGTCAAACCAGAATGTGTCCCACATTGCTGAGTTAAGCATCCATATGCCAGCATACCTCAGCAGCCCCCAGACTCTAAAATGGACAAAGAGAGAGAAGGACAGCCATCCTCTTCACTTTTAGTACTGTAGCCTTTTTCACTACTAAGGAGAGGGCAGTGTTCCATCCAGGACACTACCAGCAGTATTGCTGCACCAATAGACACACACACACACACACACACACACACACACACACACACACACACACACACACACACACGCATGCACACACCCATGTGCATATACACACACACACACACACACACACACACACACACACACACACACACACACACACACACACACATGGACAAATACACACAAACACACACACACACATACACACACACGTGCACACACACACAGGCACACACACATGCACACATGCGCACACATGTGCACACTCTCGTACACACATGCACACGCACGCACACACACACACACACACACACACACACACACAGAATAAGCAAATAAAAGTTCCTGATACCACTCTGAAAGAGCTACATATCCACCCATAATCAAAATCAGTCCACAAAACTGTTGTAAAATCAACCTTGCAGACTAAATACCAGAACAAATCCATTCATCTTAGACAATCCATTAAGCTAAAAATATGTTCAGCAAAATATTTCTACCTGATCCATCCCCACAAACAGTATGGCTGACTCCTAAGCTGAACACATTAAAAAAGTTAAAGTTTTCCAAACATTATTTCAATATACAAACATCAAATATCATTAACCATTTTCCAGGACCGTAACATTTAGAAGCCATTCTGGCATTCAAAGACAGCCTTCATTCTGATAAATACTCCAAAAACATATCTCGTTCCTAAACACAAAAACATAAATATCATCTTTATCTCCTTAGATGAAGACCATTCCTGAACTACTGAGTAAATATTAAAGTACTGGCCCTACAGGATTCGTGGCAATTTATTACTTAAATAACAGAGACACGGCACATATATCACAGGTGTCAATTTGATTATTCATACCATGAAGAGAATTATATAGTACTGATCAACTCACAAAACATTGACAGACTAGCACAAAATGTTTCTTGTGCTAATTGTGTAAGAAATCTAATTGAAATCTAATTAGGTAGGCATTTACAGTCCATTCATATGTTTAGCTCAGTCAGTGTTTCCTACCATTATTTGTATTTTATAATGTGTCTTAAGGCTTAAGGCTCATAGGCATGTAGTCCAGGGGACCAATGAGGAGCTTAACTTGTCTAGTTAAGTGACCTATTCAAAGTCACACAGTAAGTAAATGAAGGTGGAAGGATTCACACCCTTTACCCCTGTCACAGGAAGCAGATAATTAACAAGCAAATATTGTTGTCATCCGTGCTAACTGCCAAACAGTACACTAACTGCCAGTGGTTAGAGTGATTATCCTATTCATGATCGAAATGACTGAAGCCCAATGAAGTACTGGGATCAAAACAAGAGATCATTTAATGCTTCAGGTTTGGTGACATTAATAATAACTTATGGAGTTAGCATGATAATATAAATAAATAACCATGCTGCTATTAGAGCACCATGTTTTGGTGGTATTTCATCTCTTGTCAGAAATACGGATTGTTGAAAGAGAGCCCCTTCAGATGTTCTACCAAAATAGCAAACATTGAATGATACTGTGCTCTGTTGCTGGTACCCGATATCAGCAACATGTCTTTCTTATCCAGGACATCTGTTTATCTCTTGTACCTTCGAATGTCAGTTGTTTAGATAGCATTTATTTCATTCATTCATTTGTATTAATACAAACGTAAGGTTTTTATTAAACACTGAAAAAATAGAGTTTATATCTAAAACACAGATAGTAATACTCTGCTATTTTCATTTCCTAGGTTGTGGAGACAAACCTGGTTGCATTCGATTGCCACTGGATCATCCTTAATGAGGTATGACCTGTATATTATTATGTCTGGGTATATAGTACATACTAAAGTTACCCTGCATTTCATGAACATTTCTTTAGGAAATGTCTGAATATTCTCTGCTTAATCTGACACTTGTCATCATTTTCAGTACTACATGGCTCTACTAATCAAACACATGCCAATAAAAGCGAATGATTTTACACACCCACTAGATTTTAAGCCATTTATTGCATGTCTTGCTCAGGATGCTGATGTTTCTTCTTTAAATGACTAGGAGAACAAGTGTGATAATTTTATTGTGTTTTGTGCATGCATTTCAGATAGGTTGATCACATTACACCAGTCTTAAGTGAATTCTGTACCTTTGCTAGTCTCTAACAATTCAGTAAAGGGTTCACTTGATACAATGCATCAAAAGCAATGTATCCTTGAAACAGAATGTAATATTACCAGAATAAATGCAAGTCGAGCTCTTAGGACTGAAATGGAAATAAAAGCCGAGACATATGAAAGAGAGGAACAGTCCTTCAATAAAAGAAATCTAATACAAGAACTAAAAACCTAGTGAAAAGACAATCCCCGAAATGCAAGGAATTTCAGTTCTGAGAAACAAGACTGCTAATTTACTACTTCTAGTCTTAAACCTGTCAAATGAAAACTCATTGCTTTTTGTGTTAATGATTTGACTCAATTAAAGAATGTGTATGATTATTAAACCTGTTTAATGCCTTGTTTCTAATAAAGAATTACAAAAAGCTATATGTTACATGCTGTATTACTAATGCACATGATTTAAAACTTTACATTTTGGCTGTTTAAAGGCAAGACACATAATATACCTATTTATCTCTCTCTCTCTCTCTCTCTCTCTATATATATATATATATATATATATATATATATATATATATATATATATATATATATATATATATATATATATATATATATAGTTACATAAAACAGGAGCATGCCAATCTGTTGAAGGTGATTTCACTGAAGGCAAATAAACTGAAGCCAGTTCACTGAAGCTGCCTTCAAACAAAAGAGGAGATTGCTTTTTTTCCACTGTTGTGTGACCTCAGAGTTGGTATATGTAATTTTGGAGGATGTGAAGGGTGTCTTCCCACATGGAGGGTAAAGGGAGACTTGCCCCCTTGCCCACAAAAGAATTGTTTCAATGTTTGTGGTTTCATCAAACTGTTATCTGTATATTTGTGTTCATCTGAACCACCTTCAGTGGATTTATTTTATTTATTTATTTTATTTACATTTGTTTACCAGGAAATTCCAACTGGACACAGGTCCTTTTTCAGTGGAGGCATGGGGAGAAAAGCTCTACAGAACAATAAACGAGCAGCAGAGTGCATGAAGAACAATTGAATATACATACAATAGCAAATAATACATACTGCAGCAAACATTAGCTATACATACAATGTGAAACAAAGTAATGAACAGATTTACCAATATCTAGCTAGAGGCTAGGAATAAAGGTAGGATGTATATACACATAGTACTAAGCTCAAACAGATACTGTTTTAAAGTCATATACCTAAATCTTATACACAAATATTGCACTGAACTCAAGCAGATATAAAGCAGAAGCTTCACATAAAGGTAGAACAGGAGAGAAGGGCTAATGGAATAGAAGGGGAAGAGGAGTAAGAGAGGAGACTGAGTGAGTAGTATAAGTGGTAGTGAGAGGAAGCTAGGTGTAAGTCAGTCGGATATGTACTTGGAGTTGAGATGAAGTGAGGTAGTTAAGCATGTTATAACAGGTCTGAGAGATTGAGTGAGGAGGGAAGGGGAGGGTAACATGTAAGCCACAGCCTGCAGAGGATAGATGTTATGAGGCAGGGTGGCTAGAGAAGGGGAGCGGAAGGGGAGGTAAAAGTAGGGTTACTAGTTGGATTGGTGCATGGGCATAACCAGAGACTTTTTAAGTAAGTTTTTAGTGCAGTCTTGAAGTGACTGTAAGAAGGTAGTGTGGTTATGGGAGGGTTTGTTCAGTAATCTGGATATGACACAGGAGAATAGTGTTTCTTCCACTGAGTTTTTGCATTTGGTCACTAGAAGTAGATGTTTGTGGCTGGAGCGTAGTGGTCTAGTGGAGCAGTAGGACTGGAGAAGGTTTTGAAGGGATGGGACTTTAACAGGATGGTTTACTAACTTGTGGGTGAGAGAGAGTTGATTCAGGTGAAGAAGTTGAGGGAGTTCAAGCCAGTCAAGTTCTCTAAGTGAGATACAGTGGTGGCTGCGATAAGATGCACCAGTGACAAACTTAGCAATTTTATTGTAGCAAGCCTTGAGCTTGTTTAGGTCTGTTTGTCTAAGGTAGGTAAATATAGGAGAGGCGCAGAGTAAAGTGGAGATTAGGTGGGAACTGGCAGCAGAAATTTTGGCTGTCTTGGTGAGGAATTGTTTGTTTCTGTACAATACACCTAGTTTTTTGTGAACCTTTCTTATGGCAAGAGAAATGTGAGTGTCAAATCTGAGATTGTTATCAATCTCAACACCAAGTAGTCTGGTGTGTTCTGTTGGGGAGATGATGGTATTGTCTTTGGCTAGAATATTACAGTGGGGGATAACTGGGTTAGATTTAGTGGGTTGGAAGATAAGGAGTTAAGTCTTCCTCGGGTTGAGTAATAACTGGGCATTAGATAGCCAGCCTTCTACAGATGAAAAGGCTTCCTGTGTGATCTTTTGAAGTTCAGGTATAGTTGGGGCTGAGCAGATGAGGGTGGAGTCATCTACATACTGTATAAAAGAAGCATGTTTGGTGGCTGTGACTAGATCATTGGTGAAGAGTGAGAATAGTAGGGGACCAAGGATGGAGCCTTGGGGAATACCGAGTAGTACAAGAAGTCAAGGAGATAGGTTATTATGACAGACAACTGATTGCTGGCAGCCAGTTAGATAGCTGTGAAACCAATCAGTAGCTGATTGGGAAAAGGATAGGTTAGTGAGAACAGAGATTAGTAGTTTGTGTGAGACCATGTCAAAAGCCTTGGATAGATCCAGAAATATAGCAGAGGAGAACAGACCATTATTATGATGAAGGATAGTATTAGGGAAATAGGGCAAGGTGGTAGCACTGCTATGGTATGGCCTGAACCCATGCTGGGTGCTGGAGAGGAGGTTATTAGCTAAGAGGTTGTCTATGACTTGAGAATGGATGTATTTATCAAGTATCTTGGAAAGTGGAGAAATGATGGCTGTGGGGTGGTAATTGGAAAGTTCAGTGGTGGAGACACCTTTATGGAGGGGAATGATGTGAGATATTTTCCACAGTGTGGGGACATAGCTTTCTGATAAGATTCAAATAATTAAGATAGAGACTGGGTAAACTAGGGCTTCTGCTGCTATTTTTAGGTATTCATATGGGAGATTGTTAGCTGCAAGTTTTGTAGGCTTAAGTTTCAATAGAAGTTTTTTTTATATAGGAGGTAGGTACTTATGAAAAAGAAAAGACTGTGGGCAGAGTATTTGGTTTTGATGTAGGGAGGATGGGTAGAGAGTTGCGTTATTTAACAATTGTTTCAGTAAAGTGTTTATTGAATGAGTCAGCAATAGTGCTGGAGGAAGGGGGAGTGGTAGGTGAGGGGGTGCCTACTTTTCCTGGGTGGAGAGTGGAGTTTATTGTGGACCAGAACTGCTTAGAGTTGTGATGGGAGAAGTTTAGGGCAGACTGATAATGTTGGGTTTTATCTTCTTTTATTTGCATTTTGACCTTGTTGCACAGCTCTAGGAATGACTGTCTAGAGGAGGGTTTTGTTGTTAAGTGCCAGTGCTCCCAGGCCTTATCTCTGATTTTCATTAGTGTCCTGGTGCTTTTTTGTAGCCAAGGGAGTACTGTGTTTTGACTCTGGCATTTCTTATGGGGGAATGTGTGTTTAGGATGTTTAGGAAAGTGCTATTGAAGAAGTGGATGGCTTCATCAAGACTGAGAATCACATTTTGGAAGGGATGAAACCATATAAAACATAATCTCACATCAATAAATCTGAGTAATTTACAATGAACATGTTTTTAAATACATGCATAGTTCATAGGCGTTTACTAGGCTAATGATTACAAGCCATTTTTAAACCTAGCCAGGCATCTCAAATCTCTGACAAGTTCTGATACCCTTGATAAGTGTAAGCATGGGCCTGGGAGATGAACCATTTACAGGTTACCTCTGTCCATTATAGACATAGGTGCCAAACAAGGGATGGATTTCTGGTTTCCCATCCAATTGTCCAAATTGCACTTGAAGTGGGTTAGGGAGGAACTCTGCTTCACATGGATTGGGAGCCTGTTCCATAGACGGGGTAGTCTCTGGGATACATACCTATCGCTCCAGCAAATCCGATTTATATCACAGACAAGGTTTACGTTTTTAGAATGGGTAATTCTGGTACTGTTTGTTTTGTGGATATGCAGGAGGTCCATCAGAGTGGGGTCTGACAATGCTCTGTATGCCAGGCATAGATGTCCCCTCAAAAGCAAGTAGGATACATATAGATTTTTTTATATTACTGGACTGGATAAGTCCAGAAATTCAAAGAAAATTGGAATAGACTTATATATAGATGATCGGGAAATTCAGTGTGTTGGACCTCTGCTGATGAAATCAATTTCACAGTAATTGTCAGAGTATAAAGAAGATGTAGCCTAAAATGTATTCATTCAGAAATCTAGATGTAGACACAGTGCCTTTTTCATTCTTCAGGAGATAGATTATGTTACCCTTTAGACTATTCATGTAGATTCTGGTTTACACACACACACACACACACACACACACACACACACACACACACACACACACACACACACACACACACACACACACACACACACACACACACACACACACACACACACACACACACACACACACACACACACACACACACACACACACACACACACACACACACACACACACACACACACACACACACACACACACACACACACACACACACACACACACGCACACACACACGCACACACACACACGCACACACACACACACACACACACACACACACACACACACACACACACACACACATACACACACACACACACACACACACACACACACACACACACACACACACACGCACGCACGCACACTGCACTGTTTTCTTGTCCTTCCCCAAGGTCTGCTGTCCTGAAACCAGAGAAGTAATATTTGCTTTAACTGATGTCTGCAGACAGAGACAGCACTGTCTTCTTTTTACTTCTGGAATTTTTATCCTCACTCTTTAACATTTCCTTACGCTAGTCTTTCTTTCTTCTACATTGTTACATTGCTAACACTTTTTGTATAATGTGTACAGCTAAGAGTGCAATGCTGAGAGAGAAAGCTGAAATGATAGCTATGAGGATAAAGAGAAATACTGAGAGAGAGAGAGAGAGAGAATGAATCATATGAGACAGATTGCTAATTGGTCGGCTATTTAGTTTTGCCCTCAGCTGCTTTATAAAGTAAAAGTTTAGTATGCAGATTGCTCACTACAATGTCTTCTTGTTCACCTTTCATGAAATGATACCCAAGTATCAGTTTGTTGCTGCAATGATACAAAAGAAGGGGGGGTCATTTTAAGAACAATTGCCTTAATGATAGGAATCAGTCTTAGGGTAAAAGCTGTAAGCAAATTCATTTTCATTTTAAGGAAAGTGGAAAATAATTGCTTTCATTCTTTATTCTTTATATTCTTTATTCTTTATTCATTATGTTTTCATAATAGAAATTTATTTTGTAAGTTTAACAGATTTTTGCTGGAGGTATAAGTACTTGGATTTTGTACTTTAATTAAATTCTTGACACAGGTAGCACACATGTTGAAAAGGGAAGACGCTGTTCACTAACATTGTAAACACAGCAAGAATTTAATAACAGTTTGTTCGTCTTCATTAACAGACCATATTTGTGTGCATTTTGAATTTTTGATAACTATACCTTTGTTGAGAACATGAGACGTGTGTCTCTTTAAGTTTAACAGATTTCATCAGGTTAAGGCCATGAGTTAGAGATGGCATTTAACATGTAGTCTTTTGTTTATTTCTCCCCAACTCCACTTACATTCTGTGTGATTTTTAAGCGATATATTTAACCCAATGAGTAGAACGGGTTGGGAATGAAATGAGGCAATTGTGACATGTGGGCTTATCCAGTTAAGTGGTAAGTCACTATATTGAGTCTATCTGAAAAAGAAAAGGCAAATAAAGACTACCTGTAGCTTATCAAATCATGCAACAATATCCTTGCTTAAGGATAGAAACGAACTGCCACAAATAATTGAAGTGATAATCGCAAACAACACAGCTGCAATCAGACTGTCTATTAAATTTCTGCTTCATTGTGAATGTGATTATCACTGAAGCTACAGGTAAATGATGCATGTAGCAATTTACCTGTTATTGTAATTGCACATTAATATAGTACCAGGAAGCTTTTCTGTTCGAATAACTGTACGTAAACTTTGAATTATTTTCCTGCAGTTTTATCTTTTTTTTTGTAAGTCTAATAGAGTCATTATCTCAAATTCAAAATGTTGCCTGCTTTTTTTGCTAAAGGTACATTTTCTCATAGCTGAGCAAGGATATATGACATTTTGTAAAAACACGTGTACTTTCATTAAATTTCGAATATATCTGAAGCACAAAATAGGTAATTAACACAAATGCCATGCTGGTCTTCCCTATGGATGTGTTTTCATTGAGATATTGTTTGAAAGTCAAACAATTAAATAGCATGTCTTATCAAACATTCATTTATGATTTGCTATTATAAATAAACAAACAACAATAAACAAACCATTATCATAATGAGTTTGATGTAAAGCAGTATATATACTGATTGTATAGTCAGCTGAATTAATCCAGTAATATGACCACATTAGACTCCAGCAATAAAAACACACTATTTAGTCCTAGCACATATTATAATGCTGCAACAAAATTCATTGTCATGCCATGAACAGTACCATTTGTATGCTGCTTTTAATTAGGGCAGGTTATTTGCAGAAAGGTGGCATTTAGAGCATTTTTATACGAGTATTTGTGGTAATGGTCTTGATTTATTCTTTCTCCTTAATTGCACATGGTGTTGAATAGATGGCATTAGAGTAGTGCTGTGGTTATCCTCACAGCATTTGTGCAATGTTTGACAACAGCCAAACTCGTAATCTCCCAATACCAGACTAAAGTTTGTTTCATAGCAAGACAAAGTCAATATTAAGTAAACCAGAAGCATGCTGGTATTACTGACATTTGTTCAAGCGTTATACAACAACATGTCTTAAAGACAATAATTTGCTAAGAATATATTGTGACAGTCTTCCTGTCCAAATTGTCATGTCACTGACTGTGCAGGTGATGCATGTTTTTCACTTGTATGCTGACCTGGCAGTGATATGTACAATAAATGAGCCAATAAATGCTAATAATATTATTTTCTTTAGATGTACCTCAACTTTTTTTCTCAAAAATTCTGGACAAAGCCAAAAATAATGGTCCAAAATCAGAAGTAATGTTTTAAATATTATTATAATTCACTAAATTCTCTAAAAAAATGACTAGAACAATAGGTTTTGTGTCAACACGCATTTCTAAATGATAATAAGTATAAAAGTCTAATAATCTGTACCACTGACTGACTGATTGACTATAATCTTCAGTGATTTGCCAAGAATCAAAACAAAGAATATATGTGGGCCAGGGCAAAAATATGTAGGAGAATTGAGATATTTTGCATAATCAAGGATAGGTTAAAATGTATTTATATGTGTGTGCGTGTGTGTGTGTGTGTGTGTGTGTGTGCGTGTGTGTGTGTGATTGTATTCACTTTTATTATTTACTTAGAAAAAGAATGTCAGAAAGGACGCCATATCCAGCAGTTTAATCTGGTGAGTGGACCTTTACAGTTGAACTTCTAATCTAGGGTACTTTCCTGCGATCTTGAACTGGATAGCATGGGTATTTGAAAACTTATGGATAGAAATGTTGCATTTTGTAAAGCTCTTTTATGCATGTTTCAACAAGTACTATTAAAATTAGTGTTCTGATGGAGGCCTGCTGTTTCTATTCAGTATGCTAAAAACCAGTGTGTTTAGGGACAAGTTGGTGACATTAAGATCCTAACTGCAATAAAGATGGCATAATACCTTATTAGCTAATCTCAACAATTAGTCATTTCTTTATGATTTAATAGTATTGTGCATCTACTGTAGGAACGTTAGTGAAACAGTGCAAACTGTAGCACATAACCTCATCTATAAACACATATACACACACACACAAACAAGCCCACACAGAAAATATTTGCATATGAAACAGATAAGCAAGCAACGACATTGATGAACACTTGTATTTACGTCATGGAGGACATAGACATGCATGCATAAATGACATTATGTAAATTGTTGAAGCAGAGTGAGTTAAACTCTGCAGTCAGAAGAGTGATGCTACCATTTCCTAGAGTTTTATTTTTGATGAATAAAGCCGGACTACTGTATAACAAGCAATAGATGCAACATTATTTTTAAATATTGGTGGTAGTTTGGTAGAACAGAATTATAACAGAACTGAACATTACATGTCCTGCAGAGATTATAATTCAGATTATAATTCATATGAATGAAAAGAAAATGTAAAGCTTTATTAGTTCAACGGGGCCCTCACCTGGCTTGCCTAAGAGTTATGGAAAAAAGATAAAGTAGGCCCTAGAAATGTTGTTTGTTATTAAAGGTATCTTTCAATGAAACTATATGGTTAGAAAACTGAAGGGACTGCAAGCTAGCCACAAAGATGGCTGAGAAAATATGATTTAGAGGCAAAGAAAAAACAAATCACAAGTTCCCACTGACCTATCACCTTATGGGGCAAACAAACTGTTGAGACTGTTTAGAAGACAGATGTTTTCTGCAACAAACGGTGAGATGTCCTATTGATTTCCTTAATGAAGGAATCCAAAGTGGTACAGCCTTTTCAGTGTGATGCTGTTCTAGATAAAATAACAAGGGAAATTACTAGGACGGGGTCTTGTGCACCGCTGAGTTGGTAACACTGAGGTTACAAGTCATTAGAATAACATTGCTAATGGGAAATCTTCTTTGTCTAATCTGATATTCTTTTCCAAGTTTGCTCCCAAGTCGTGTATGGGGACAATTGTAGTATAATATTCTTAAATTTCAGCAATGCCTTTTACACCTTACAGGAGTTTGTTAAAGTATTATGTGGATGTGTGTGTGCATGGGTCTGCTCAAGCATGTGTGTCTCTGTCTGTATGTATGTCTGCAAACAGACGTAAGGCATGTTATAGCACATATAGGTTTGCAAGACTGTCTGTATAAAATCACTGGTTTGATGATTGCACTATACAATGTAAAGAAAGCTAAATATTCTGTGTATTGCTTACAGTGGTAATATTTGTTTCACTTCTTTATACTTCAGTAATACATGTATATAAGTCTGTAGCTTATTGCCTGTTTTTAACAAAAAAAGTACTTTCAGTTGACATGTATCTTTCATGCCATATTTGTTTCTGTAAAAATTCTTCCATTTTTCAACCATACTCAATGCAAAATCAATACAAAACTTTCAAGACAACAATGTATTGCAATATGTATTTTAACCCATTTGTTTTATACAATTACTAGAAAATTATTAATGTTTAGTAATACCTTTTATTAATATTTTGTTACATGTTTTCCCTTGCCTTTGCACACAATCAAAGTTTTGCCCTTTGGCCTCAATCTCTTGCACTGAGAAAGCTGACCAGAGGAAGTGTCTTAAGGCAGCCATGAAGTGAGATTCCTCCCTCAGTTCCCCCCATGGTCTCCATTTAAAAGACGTCTGAGACTTTGGCTACATTCATTCCAGTGGTCGGATGGTCTGGCTTGAGACTCCAGTCCAGGGCCGCTCACATTCTAGTGTAGAGCCTAACAGCTCCCAAACTGCATGGCAACATATAGGCTTAGGATTGCCACCTCTCTGTTTTTTTCCCCAGACTATCCAGAAATCAAACCAATTGTCTGGTAGTCTGGAAAACACTGTTCCAACTCAAGTATCAGCACATGTGACTATGACTTTACAAAATGCGCAGAAAAATGGGTGGGGAGAAGGGAGGAAATGGGCAGGGTAAGGGGAGGTGCAAAAGGTGTGTCATTGGTCCGGTTTTGGCCCAATTAAAAGGTGGCAGCCCTAGATATGCATGGAGGTACCTAATAAGTAGTTGGATGGATTTTTTCTAATGATCCTACTCCCTCTTCTGACAGAAAGATGTGCATTAGCTCCAGAGTACTGAACTCAATGATGGGCATGTTCTTGAGTATAGATGTATGCACTCTCTGGCTGGGAAACATATGTGTAGTTGACCCTGTTACAGCTTGCTTTTATACATTGATTCCTGTAGGTGTCAGTCAAGCTGTGATCCCTCCCTCAGGTTAGCTAAGCTCAGGGCAGTCACTCTGCTGTTCTCTCAGTCAGCTACTCCAGCACTTGAATGACTAGATAAACTTCTCACATCTTAATGACAGACATGATTTTAATCCCATCTGCCATGGTGCAGGAATATCTTTTATTAAACTGGCATACTTTAAAAAGTGATCAAGCCTGACTTTTGGCTCAAGTGGACATAGCAAGATAAACTAGGAGCAGAAGACATGGCTCAGAAAAAATGCAACAAGCCACTAGACAACTAAATGCATAATTTAGTTTGTTAAAACCTTGTCTGCTAAGTAGAAGGCAAAACAAAAATTCATATACCGGTCATTTGAGACTCTGTCTTTATACATGAGTTCGATTACTACATACCTAGGATAGTAACCTGGGCCCTTTATTAAATAAGATTATGTCTAAAGCAGCTATTATGTTTTATAGTGCAGAGTAGCAAGTCATCTTGTATGTGTCCCATACTCAGCATCATACAGTGTGCTACAGACTGCTGTCACTGATTTTACTGTCTGTCCTCAGCTCAATATTGCAGAATCTGTTACACAAGTCTCTGAAAGAAATGCAAAATTTATTATGGAATCATATTCCAGACCGGTTTTGGCATATAGCCTTCATCAGTGATATCCATACTAAAATTCCATTGCTTTAAATACAATCAGTACCCAGTCATTTCCTGTGACATCACTTCCCCACAAAGAAGAATAGGATAGAGAGTCTAATTTATTAAATCACATTTTATCATTGAGGCCAGGTGCAAACAACCCACCTAGCTTGACAATCCATTTCCTTTCTTTTTGATTCAAAATATAGTGCCTTCCTGTTTTAAATGATCTGTTACCCATGATCTTATCAATCACTACAATTGTGAACCTAGATGATGTATGTACTTGGGAATGTCTGTATAGTGCATTAGTAATTCTTTTATTGCGTATGTCACTAAGATGTTCAGACATCCGACAATGGAATGATCTTGAGGTCTGCCCCGCATAAAAGGCAGAGCAGGTGTAGCTGGCCATATATATCACCCGATCTGACCCACAGTTGGCATAAAAATGTATATCAAAGAACTGACTCATATTTCTGCTAGTAAACTGTTTTGTCTTGTGCATGTATTTACAGAAAATGCAGTGTCCACAAGAATAGGATCCAACAAGCCTGTCTCCTGTTATTGTAAGTTGATGGCCCACCTGATCACCCTTATTAATTTTTTTATAATGAGTAAAGTAGGAGCCCAAAGTTTTCCCTTTGCGAAAAGAGAATTGGCATCTCTCAGGTAACATAGAACCCAATTCATCATTAGATGTAAGAATATTCCAGTGTTCCTGAACCACATTTCTTAATAAACTAACATTTCTGCCATATGTAGTGACCATTCTAATAGTGTCTGACCCATCCTGATGCTGTTTGGGTTTATATTGCAATAAATCAGATCTTGGTTGATTGGTAGCCCAACCTCTTGCTCCAATCACATCCCTCTGTCTATATTCCCTATCCAGAACTCTGCAAGTAAGATCTTGTTTAGATATGTTAAAATCTTCATCAGTTAAACATATTCTTCTAATTCTCAAGAATTGAGATTTTGGGATGTTCCTGACGGTATGGAGGCTGGATGCATAAAGCAAGCTATTATATTGTGGGTATTTCCTGTATACTAAAGTGCGTAATGTATGATCTGGTAAACAAGATCCTTACATCCAGATAATTTGTTTCCTCCCTGCTATATGTGACGGTAAATTCTATACCCCCTTATTCTCATTGATATATTCAATAAATTCCATAAGATAGTCAATGTCCCCTTGCTATACCTGCCAACAGTCATCCAGGAATCGTTTACTTATGTCGATTTCTTGCAGAAAACTGCAAAAGATGCCCCCATAGCCATATCTTGGGTTTGCCAATAGCATTCTCCCTTGAAATAGGAGACATTTTTGGTTAGGACGTGTTCCGCCAAGCCTACAAGTAATGTGTTAAATCCCAGAGTGTAAAGTTCTACCTTATTCAACCAGTATTCTAAGGCTTGCACACCCACCTAATCTGTTACACAAGTCTCTGTCCTCAGCTCAATGCTGTACCATCTGCTAAACAAGTGTCTCTCCTCAGCTCACTATTGTATCAATTTTTACACAAGTCTCTGTCCTCAGCTCATTATTGTATCATTTTCATATGAGAACCTAACAGAAGGGTGATAATTAGAGGATAACCAGACTGGTTATAAATGAGACATGACTTGATAAACAGCCCAAATATCCTTGATTCCTTTTCCTTAATGAAGGGAGAAGAGAAATGTGCCATCTGTAGTGCAAATAAACAAAAAAAACAAGGCACAGGAGAGGGCATATACATGATGATGTGGCTACGTGGCAAGGGAAGTGCATGTCAGGATACTGTAATGATTAGGAGAAATCTGTGTGACAGCTAGAATACACATGGAAATGAGGACTTTAAACTAGGAGAAAAGTTTGCAAAAGGAAAATGTAAGCAAGAAACCACTGCTGGCATGAAGACAGACAAGGGTAAGGGAGAAAAGGACAGAGAAGAGAAGAAAGGGCTATGTGACAGGGAGTCAAGGATATAAGAAAGGAAGGTGTCATTACAGAGAAATAAGGAAACATATATTGAAGGGGAGCAAGGCCTAGGGAAGAAAATGAGTCTTTTACTGTAAACGACAGTTGGAAATTTGTTGGCAGGGAATTCAATCACAAAAGGAAGAAAGTGGAACAGCAGTGACTAAGAAAGGAAGTTCATGGAATAAAAACAGTATATGCTGATCATAGCAGAATGGTAGCAAAGGGTAACTTAAATCCACATGTACTGCCTCATCTGGGCCCATTTGAACCCATCTGGGGACAAGAGGCCTGGCATCTCAACCATGCTGGAAGCAACAGAAGGAATAACTAGATTATTTATAGGTGTAGTGAGATAGTGAGATAGGAAGCACAGTGACTTTTGCAGACTGGTATCTGTGCTGAGATCCAGAAGATAATTTAGACTACTACAAGTACTGACTGACTTGTACTTTGAACAAAGACGAAAGTATATGTGGCACTGAGGTGATCTCAGACATTTTAGTCTTCAGGGGATAAGCTGATGATGGAGCAACTACAAATGTATGACAACACTACATAATATATATTCATGAGATGTTTTTATTGGAAGATTTGAATTAATTGCCTACTTACTTTTACTATATAATTGGTCTTTATTTTATTGCTCGTTGTCTGAAGAAGTCTGTGCATTAGATGAAAAACGTGTTGTGTTGCATCCGTTTTACATGTTGTTTGTAAATAAACCACTGGATTTTATCTCGAGCTGTCCGGTGCATTGTTTCTCCTCATGCAGTGCTTTTTGGCGTCAACTACAAATGTATGCCAGAAGAGCTCTATCTTTAAACTAATTTAAGGGTGACAGAAGGCAGGCGTGACCGAGGAAGAAGAAAATAAGGTGAGAAAGTATAGGGAGGTTAAAGGTCTAGTGAAAAGAAGGATCTGATAAACAGACAGGAGCAGTAGATGCTGATTCCTAGTAATACCAGATGCTTGGCAAACAAAATAAAGGTGCTGCACAAAATGTTGACAGTTGAAGTTGAAGATGTAGTGGGTGTAAATGGAATGTGTGCTAATAGCAAAGGGTGATGCTGTGATATGATGGCCCTGGGTAATAGCATTATTAGAAATGAGAAACAAACTTAGGCAAGTGTGCAAGCAGCTGTTTAAAGAATGGAAGGACTGCACGTTGTACTTCAGAGGATAAAATGGCAGCTAGAGAGAGAGTAGGGAGAAGAAGAAGAAAAAATCTAGTAATCATCTGCTGTTAGGAATTCAGAATAGAAAGGAAGAAAGGGAGGGATGCTGGATAGCTGCTTACTACAGGGTTTCCTGCTACAATTCCAAAGGCCATAACTGAGATATTGAGGTGATACACGTGTGAAGGAATATATACTAAATCTAAAGTTGTGGTTCCTTTGAGTATTTCTCCTACTCCAAGGTATAGTATCCTCATAAGTAGTAGATTTAGTTAGTGAAGGTGCGGCATCCCCCCTCACATTGGGTAATGGTTAACTCCCTACAAATCTGAGTTTTGATAGTCACTGTTTTACTGCATAAATGGAACCTTATCCATTCTTGTTGCAGGACTCAAAATAGAGTGCCCCTCACTTGTAGCAGGCAGTTTGTCTAAAGAGCCCTGAATACAACTAAATGTGAGGAAGATATGTTTAACAAGTAAACATAAGGTATGGAAAATGAGAAGAATGGTGGGGAAACCTTAATTTGCCAGAAACACACTGCAGTATCTCATAGTAAAACAGGAAAATAATAAGGTGAACAAGTGAGTAGACACGCCTTATACTGCAGGTAAAAGAGCATGCATGGGATTGCAGCATAGTGACCAGAATTCTGTGTGGTGATAAAGAGGCAGAGCAAAGCGGCCTCACATATAGTAGCCGTCCCATTCAATTGTCTGCTGTTAACAGAAGTGTAACAAGGACAGGAGCAAGGGCAGGGGTGTTAAAATATCGAGGTGTGAATAAGGGGATAAGGAAATGTGGGACTGTGCGAAGTCAGCAAAGAATTACAATCCTGAAGGATGTGTTATGGATTGGAAGCCAAACAGGTAAAGTGAAAACAAAGGAAAAACACCCACATCAATGAAAATAATTGTAATAGAACTCTGAAAGCAAAGTAAATGGGTCTGCAGGGTATGTACAAGGATAGGAACTGACACAGGAAAAGTGGCAAAGTCTGAAGAATAATTTACAGGGACAGAGGGTCAGAATAGTAAAGGTAGGAAAGGGATATATTAGGA